>NC_056443.1:5000-100000 GCF_018296145.1 Oncorhynchus tshawytscha | reverse complement strand
GGGAGGTGAGAGACAGCACTATATTTACTCTGAGCTAGGTGAGAGAGAACTTAGTAAAGGAGGAGAAAGGAAGACCCAGCAAAACTAGGTAGGTGGGTGTGTCCGTCTGTCTGTCTGAAGTGCTCTTCCGTTTTGCCATCTGTCCACTGAACTTTGAACCCAGTGTTATTTTGTGTGTATCAGCTTTTTGCTTCATCTTATCTTACACAGGACATTAGGTTGGTTCACTAGCTGCAGTTAAAATGGGCTTATCAGCTGGTGTGTGTGTGTCTGTGTGCTATCGGGTTTCCCCTGGCGGGTATGTCTATACAGATGGACAGGTGTGAGATGCCAGCTTGCCTGTGCTACTGGAGGCAATGAGAGAGGGATGGAGATGGGGGATCTCCTCTCCCCCTTTCAGTTTTAAAGGAGCGATAATTAAGACCCACAACAACCTGCGGTAATGAGCGGCATTAGGAGTTCGGCTGCTGTTTTTGCTTCTCTGTTTGGGGTGAGAGAGAAAGAGACTGTATCACTTTGTGACTGACAGACCTGGGATCAAACACCAAAATCATTGCAAATATACTCAACAAAAATATAAATGCAACATGTAACATGTTTGTTCCATGTTTCATGAGCTTATTTCTCTCACATTTTGGGCACACATCCCTGTTAGTGAGCATTTCTCATTTGCCAAGATAATCCATCTACCTGACAGGAGTGGCATATCAAGAAGCTGATTAAACAGCATGATCACTACACAGGTGCACTTTGTGCGTGGGTCAATAAAAGGCCACTCTAAAATCTGCAGTTTTGTCACACAACATAATGCCACAGATGTCTCAATTGCATGAGGCAGCATGCAATTGGCATGCTGACTGCAGGTTTGTCCACTAGAGCTGTTGCCAGAGAATTTAATGTTAATTTCTCTTCCATAAGCCGTCTCCAATGTCGTTTTAGAGAATTTAGCAGTACGTCAACTGGCGTCACAACCGCAGAACACATTTAACCGTGCCAGCCCAGGTCCTCCACATCCGGCTTCTTCACCTGCGGGATCATCTGCGTCCAGCCACTCGGACAGCTGATGAAACTGTGGGTTTGTACAACCGAAGAATTTCTGCACAAACAGTCAGAAACCGTCTCAGGGAAGTTCCTCTGCGTCCTCTTCGTCATAACCATGGTCTTGACCTGACTGCAGTTCGGCATCATAACCGACTTAAGTGGGGAAGTGCTCACCTTTAATGGCCACTGCCATGCTGCAGAAGTGTGCTCTTCACAGATGAATCCCGGTTTTAACTATATTGGGCAGATGGCAGACAGCGTGTATGGCATCGTGTGGGTGAGCGGTTTGCTGATGTCAACGTTGTGAACAGAGCGCCCCATAGTGGTGGGGTTATGGTATTGGCAGGCAAAAGCTATGGACAATGACCAATTGCATTTTATCAATGGCAATTTGAATGCACATATATACCGATGAGATCCTGAGGCCCAATGTCGTGCCATTCATCCGCCGCCATCACCTCATGTTTCAGCATGATAATGCACAGCCCCATGTTGCAAGGATCTGTACACAATTCCTGGAAGGTGAAAATGTCCCAGTTCTTCCATGGCCTTCAAACTCACCATACATGTCACCCATTGAGCATGTTTAGGATGCTCTGGATCGACGTGTCTGACAGTGTGTTCCAGTTCCCACCAATATCCAGCAACTTCGCAAAGCAATTTGAAGAGGAGTGGGAAACATTCCATTGGCCACAATCAACAACCTGATCAACTCTATGCGAAAGAGATGTGTCTTTCTGCATAAGGCAAATTGTGGTCAGACCAGACACCCCTACTTTCTTTTAAGGTATCTGTGACCAACAGATGCATATCTGTATTCCAGTCATGTGAAATCTATAAATTAGGGCATAATGCATTTATTTCAATTGACTGATTTCCTTATATGAACTGTATCTCAGTTAGATCTTTGAAATTGTTGCATGTTGCGTTCATATTTGTGTTCAACGTAGTTTAGCTGGGCTTGATTGATTTTGCCTGTTGGTTTGGAACCAATAGAAAAGTCCCAGGAGTCAATGCTGACAAAACTAGCCCCCTCTCCACTAGCGCTAATGCTAACAATACTAGTCTCCTCTCCCCTAACCCTAATGCTAACAAAAGTGGTTTTATACTCAATAGCTTGTTAGCATTTGATTAAAGCAGCATGTAGCTGGCACACGTACATCCTCTGTGACATGACATCCAACCCCTCCTACTGCTTTCCTCAGTCATCCTGTTCCTCCTCTCCCATCCACCTCCTCTCCTTTTTCACACTCATCCTTCTCTACCTCCGCTAATCACGTCTCTCTTCTCTTAAACATCTCCTTCAGTTTCCATCACACTCACCCTTCTCTACCTCCGCTAATCACGTCTCTCTTCTCTTAAACATCTCCCTCAGTTTCATCACACTCATCCTTCTCTACCTCCGCTAATCACGTCTCTCTTCTCTTAAATATCTCCCTCAGTTTCCATCACACTCATCCTTCTCTACCTCCGCTAATCACGTCTCTCTTCTCTTAAACATCTCCTTCAGTTTCCATCACACTCACCCTTCTCTACCTCCGCTAATCACGTCTCTCTTCTCTTAAACATCTCCTTCAGTTTCCATCACACTCACCCTTCTCTACCTCCGCTAATCACGTCTCTCTTCTCTTAAACATCTCCTTCAGTTTCCATCACACTCACCCTTCTCTACCTCCGCTAATCACGTCTCTCTTCTCTTAAACATCTCCTTCAGTTTCCATCACACTCACCCTTCTCTACCTCCGCTAATCACGTCTTTCTTCTCTTAAACATCTCCCTCAGTTTCCATCACACTCATTTTCTTCTTTCCCCTCCCCTGCCTCCTCTACCCTTTCTCCCATTCCCTTTCAACTAAAGGCTACAACTAACGCTACAATTCAAGATATTGATCAGCTTGTCAAGTTCCTAAACGCCTGTGAAAGTCTAGACCAGTCAGAAGATGTAGAATCGCTAATACCCAAATGCGTCACAGGTCCAGGTTAAGCCTCCTGCTAGACTCAAAAGCATTTTCAAAAGTGACTCTCCTTTGGAAGTGTTTTTGAGTCCAGGAGTAGGTTTAACCTGAGCATGGGAAATAAAGGTCTGCGTCTTTCACAAGTGTGTGTGTGCGTGTGTGTGTGTGTGTGTGTGTGTGTGTGTGTGTGTGTGTGTGTGTGTGTGTGTGTGTCCCTTAGTGTTGCACGGTATACCGATACTAGAACATGAAAAACGATTCTGTAATAGAACTTTTGTTACTTTCGGTACTTCTGTCAAGTCTGTCTATCAGCCCAGCTGATGCCTCCTTATAGTTCTAGAGCACCGTGCCTGTCAAGTCTGTCTATCAGCAGATGTCTCCTTATAGCTCTAGAGCACCGTGCCTGTCAAGTCTGTCTATCAGCAGATGCCTCCTTATAGTTCTAGAGCACCGTGCCTGTCAAGTCTGTCTATCAGCAGATGGCTCCTTATAGTTCTAGAGCACCGTGCCTGTCAAGTCTGTCTATCAGCAGATGCCTCCTTATAGTTCTAGAGCACCGTGCCTGTCAAGTCTGTCTATCAGCAGATGGCTCCTTATAGTTCTAGAGCACCGTGCCTGTCAAGTCTGTCTATCAACAGATGCCTCCTTATAGTTCTAGAGCACCGTGCCTGTCAAGTCTGTCTATCAGCAGATGGCTCCTTATAGTTCTAGAGCACCGTGCCTGTCAAGTCTGTCTATCAGCAGATGCCTCCTTATAGTTCTAGAGCACCGTGCCTGTCAAGTCTGTCTATCAGCAGATGTCTCCTTATAGTTCTAGAGCACCGTGCCTGTCAAGTCTGTCTATCAGCAGATGCCTCCTTATAGTTCTAGAGCACTGTGCCTGTCAAGTCTGTCTATCAACAGATGTCTCCTTATAGCTCTAGAGCACGGTGCCTGTCAAGTCTGTCTATCAGCAGATGTCTCCTTATAGCTCTAGAGCACCGTGCCTGTCAAGTCTGTCTATCAGCAGATGTCTCCTCATAGTTCTAGAGCACCGTGCCTGTCAAGTCTGTCTATCAGCAGATGTCTCCTTATAGTTCTAGAGCACCGTGCCTGTCAAGTCTGTCTATCAGCAGATGCCTCCTTATAGTTCTAGAGCACCGTGCCTATCAAGTCTGTCTATCAACAGATGTCTCCTTATAGCTCTAGAGCACCGTGCCTGTCAAGTCTGTCTATCAGCAGATGTCTCCTTATAGCTCTAGAGCACCGTGCCTGTCAAGTCTGTCTATCAGCAGATGTCTCCTCATAGTTCTAGAGCACCGTGCCTGTCAAGTCTGTCTATCAGCAGATGTCTCCTTATAGCTCTAGAGCACGGTGCCTGTCAAGTCTGTCTATCAGCAGATGTCTCCTTATAGTTCTAGAGCACCGTGCCTGTCAAGTCTGTCTATCAACAGATGTCTCCTTATAGCTCTAGAGCACCGTGCCTGTCAAGTCTGTCTATCAACTGATGTCTCCTTATAGCTCTAGAGCACGGTGCCCGCTCCACTTCCTCATTGCTAGCTCTAGAGCACGGTGCCCGCTTCACTTCCTCATTGCTAGCTCTAGAGCACGGTGCCCGCTCCACTTCCTCATTGCTAGCTCTAGAGCCCCCGCTCCACTTCCTCATTGCTAGCTCTAGAGCACGGTGCCCGCTCCACTTCCTCATTGCTAGCTCTAGAGCATGGTGCCCGCGCTAGCTCACTTCCTCACTTCCTCATTGCTAGCTCTAGAGCACGGTGCCCCACTTCCTCATTGCTAGCTCCACTTCCTCATTGCTAGCTCTAGAGCACGGTGCCCGCTCCACTTCCTCATTGCTAGCTCTAGAGCACGGTGCCCGCTCCACTTCCTCATTGCTAGCTCTAGAGCACGGTGCCCGCTCCACTTCCTCATTGCTAGCTCTAGAGCACGGTGCCCGCTCCACTTCCTCATTGCTAGCTCTAGAGCACGGTGCCCGCTCCACTTCCTCATTGCTAGCTCTAGAGCACGGTGCCCGCTCCACTTCCTCATTGCTAGCTCTAGAGCACGGTGCCCGCTCCACTTCCTCATTGCTAGCTCTAGAGCACGGTGCCCGCTCCACTTCCTCATTGCTAGCTCTAGAGCACGGTGCCCGCTCCACTGCCCGCTCCACTTCCTCATTGCATTGCTAGCTCTAGCTAGCTCTAGAGCACGGTGCCCGCTCCACTTCCTCATTGCTAGCTCTAGAGCACGGTGCCCGCTCCACTTCCTCATTGCTAGCTCTAGAGCATGGTGCCCGCTCCACTTCCTCATTGCTAGCTCTAGAGCACGGTGCCCGCTCCACTTCCTCATTGCTAGCTCTAGAGCACGGTTCCCGCTCCACTTCCTCATTGCTAGCTCTATAGCACGGTGCCCGCTCCACTTCCTCATTGCTAGCTCTAGCCTGTTCTAAGTAACCACTGAACTAACTGGGCTGCATATGCTTATGCTGTATAAAAGTTAACACACTTTAATAATGCAACACAGTAGAAATGTTGAAACTTCTAATTACTGTTCCCAAAACAATGTCCAGTACAGGCTAGAACACTACAGTGCAAGAAGATACCGGTCGTTTCCAGCGTTGTAGGCTAACTTTCCTTGCTAACTTACAGCTGAAGCCAACACCAATCACAGCCCTAGTATTTCAAAATATTGCTGATTACAAAGCTAATTGTCACCAAAAACGTAATTCATTCACTCGTTTACCCCGGCTAACATCTGCCCCAGTCAAGATCATCTTTGCTTCAGCCAAGAAAACTGACTGTGTGTGAATGACATCATGGGTCTTAAAGAGACAGCGCGCACTTTTATAAAATAAGATATTGCTTCTTTTATGCAAATGTTGTTGATCAGTACAATAAAATAAGTCACAATTGGAAGGTAAACATATTGTTTTTCATTTATAACCCCATGAAATCAACCAAAACAAGCTCAATAACTCAATGCATGAACACACTTCTATTGAATATACATTCACCTGTATTGTGAACAGGCCTAGGCTACATCTTGATTTACCCAGATGATCAATAGAGATTTACCATTCAAATAAATTATTACCATTATGCTGTTATATAGATTGGTTAAAAAAACGTGGTGAGTCATTAATGAATACATTTGAAAATCAAACATTTCAAATGAAATTGAACACACAAGATCTGTCTGGATCAAGGGCCATTCATTTAGCTAATACGTTTTTTATTTTTTGCATTGGTATCGTTTTGGTATCACTTTGGTATGAAGTATCGTGATGGTATTGAGTATTGTGATACTAAACCTGGCATTGAAGTAAAAATTCTACATGCATATGTGCCTACGTGCGTGTGTATGACATATATCTGGCAGTGTGTCTGTGTATCTATGCATCTGACATAAGCCAAAGCTGACCTGACGCAAATACAACAGCTTGCGCTATCGGAACCAGGGTCTCAGTGTGTGTCTCTGTGCATCTCCCCTCTCAATAGGACTTAACACTGGCACCTCATCGATTTCCTGGCGCCAGTATCTCTTGGCCGCAGTCGCTCACTTGGCTTGGCTAAAATATGGCTCCTAAACCTCCAATCCCTCGTAAATGTGCTGTAGATAATGAAGAATCATGACCCAGTAATAGGTCTGTATAACAGGGGGAGCTGTACCGACTAGGGCCCTGGAGGTTTGCTAACCCCATATGTCACACAGAGTAAATCACCAAACAGATAGTACAAACACTTTACTACCTGTGATGTTCAGGCAGCTTCCATTTGAAGTTGGACATTTTACACTACATAGTATTGGTCTGTGGGAAAGGCAATATTAAACACGTAAATGTACACAAACACAACTACATTCACCAGGCCTCCCATAGTCACACATATTTTATTGGGTGTATATGCTAAACTTTTCTCTCTTCCTAAGACTCACACACCTCCATGGTCAAGAGAGAGAGAGAGAGAGAGCGAGAGAGAGAGAGATGATTTCCCATGGCGCCCTGTAGTTGCTTGTATCCTCAGTAGCTCTTTTGTAGCTCAGGCTATTTTTGTCCATTTCTGTCCTCGGGGCAAGTGATGGGAGTGAGAGTGACGGTAGTGTATACAGAGACAGAGACACACACACAGAGGGACGCTCAAAGACACACACACACAGAGGGACGCTCAAAGACACACACACACACAGAGGGACGAATAAAGACACACACACACACAGGGACGCTCAAAGACACACACACACAGAGGGACGCTCAAAGACACACACACACAGAGGGACGCACAAAGACACACACACACATACATGGAACTCAGTTCTACTGTATACAGCAGACTTGGCTGGAATGGTGGATTAATGAGGCTGAGAGAGAGAGAGAGAGAGAGAGAGAGATGCTTCTGTTAACACTGCACAAGGCTGTGTGTGTGTATCTCTATGTGTGTGTCTGTGTACAGTATTGATGCGTTCCATTTGTCTGTGTGTGTTTCTGTGTGTGTATCTCTGAATGTGTGTATTTCTTTGTCTCTGTGTGCGTCAATCTGTGTGCATCTCTGTATATATGTACAGTTGCAGTTGGATGTTTACATACACCTTAGCCAACTACATTTAAAATCAATTTTTCACAATTCATGACATTTAATCCTATCAAAAATTCCCTGTCTTTGATCAGTTAGGATCACCACCTTACTTTTAGAATGTGAAATGTCAGAATAATAGTTGAGAGAATTATTTCTTTCATCTTTTATTTCTTTTATCACATTCCCAGTGGGTCAGAAATTTACATACACTCAATTAGTATTTGGTAGCATTGCCTTTAAATTGTTTAACTTGGGTCATAATTTTAGGGTTTGCGGGTTTGTGATGGCCACTCAAATTCCTTGACTTTGTTGTCCTTAAGCCATTTTGCCACAAGTTTGGAAGTATGCTTGGGGTCATTGTCCATTTGAAAGACCCATTTGCGACCAAGCTTTACCTTCCTGACTGATGTCTTGAGATGTTGCTTCAATATATCCACATAATTTTCCTTCCTCATGAGGACATCTATTTTGTGAAGTGCACCAGTCCCTCCAGCAGCAAAGCACCCCGACAACATAATGCTGCCACCCCCGTGCATCACGGTTGGGATGTTGTTCTTCGGCTTGCAAGCCTCCCCCTTTTTCCTCCAAACATAACGATGGTCATTATGGCTAAACAGTTCTATTTTTATTTCATCAAACCAGAGGACATTTGTACGAAAAGTACGAAAAAAAAGTACGATCTTCGTCCCCATGTGCAGTTGCAAACCGTAGTCTGGCTTTTTAAAGGCGGTTTTGGAGCAGTGGCTTCTTCCCTGCTGAGCGGCCTTTCAGGTTGTATCGATATAGGACTCGTTTTACTGTGGATATAGATACTTTTGTACCTGTTTCCTCCAGCATCCTCACAAGGTCCTTTGCTGTTGTTGTGGGATTGATTTGCACTTTTCGCACCAAAGTACGTTCATCTCTAGGAGACAGAACACGTCCCCTTCCTGAGCGGTATGACAGCTGCGTGGTCCCATGGTGGTTATACTTGCATACTATTGTTTGTACAGATGAACGTGGTACCTTCAGGTGTTTAGAAATTGCTCCCAAGGATGAACCAGACTTGTGGAGGTCCACAATTTTTTTTCTGAGGTCTTGGCTGATTTCTTTTGATTTTCCCATGATGTCAAACAAAGAGGCACTGACTTTGAAGGTAGGCCTTGAAATACATCCACAGGTACACCTCCAATTGACTCAAATGATGTCAATTAGCCGATCAGAAGCTTCTAAAGCCATGACATCATTTTATGGAATTTTCCAAGCTGTTTAAAGGCACAGTCAACTTAATGTATGTATGTATGTATGTATGTATGTATGTATGTATGTAATGTATGTATGTATGTATGTATGTATGTATGTATGTATGTATGTATGTATGTATGTATATATGTATGTATGTATGTATGTATGTATGTATGTATGTATGTATGTATGTATGTATGTATGTATGTATGTATGTATGTATGTGTATGTATGTATGTATGTATGTATGTAGCCAATAGAAGACATTCCTGTTCATATGCTAGCGGTGTGGGCTGAAGCAGGCTCACAGTGTGGGAGGCAGTGTGGGCACCAACCTGAAATTAATAAGGAGACTACAGGAAACACCACACAAAGCCAAGAAATAGAGGTGTGTGTGTGTTTGTCCAGCCAAAATAACACAGACAGTGAGCAGATCATTCAGGGCAGAGGAAACAGGTGGGGCTGTGTGTGTGTGTGTGTGTGTGTGTGTGTGTGTGTGTGTGTGTGTGTGTGTGTGTGTGTGTGTGTGTGTGTGTGTGTGTGTGTGTGTGTGTCTGTGTCTGTGTCTGTGTGTGTCTGTGTGTGTGTGTGTGTGTGTGTCTGTGTCTGTGTCTGTGTGTGTGTGTGTGTGTGTGTGTGTGTGTGTGTGTGTGTGTGTGTGTGTGTGTGTGTGTGTGTGTGTGTGTGTGTGTGTGTGTGTGTGTGTGTGTGTGTGTGTGTGTGTGTGTGTGTGTGTGTGTGTGTGTGTGTGTGTGTGTGTGTGTGTGTGTGTGTGTGTGTGTGTGTGTGTGTGTGTGTGTGTGTGTGTGTGTGTGTGTGTGTGTGTGTGTGTGTGTGTGTGTGTGTGTGTGTGTGTCTGTGTGTGTGTGTGTCTGTGTGTCTGTGTGTCTGTGTCTGTGTCTGTGTGTGTGTGTGTGTGTGTGTGTGTGTGTGTGTGTGTGTGTGTGTGTGTGTGTGTGTGTGTGTGTGTGTGTGTGTGTGTGTGTGTGTGTGTGTGTGTGTGTGTGTGTGTGTGTGTGTGTGTGTGTGTGTGTGTGTGTGTGTGTGTGTGTGTGTGTGTGTGTGTGTGTGTGTGTGTGTGTGTGTGTGTGTGTGTGTGTGTGTGTGTGTGTGTGTGTGTGTGTGTGTGTGTGTGTGTGTGTGTGTGTGTGTGTGTGTGTGTGTGTGTGTGTGTGTGTGTGTGTGTGTGTGTGTGTGTGTCTGTGTCTGTGTCTGTGTGTGTGTGTGTGTGTGTGTGTGTGTGTGTGTGTGTGTGTGTGTGTGTGTGTGTGTGTGAGAGAGAGAATATAGGGCCGGGACGATACCAGTATTGCGATACCTGTTATTATCATGGCAAGGAAACAAAACTAAGCGGATTTAACTCCTTTATGAAAACAAGCACCTTTCTGTTGTCATCCATAGTCCCATTTTATTTATTTTCCAAGGTATAGAACACATTATTTTCCATACAGCAGGTTTTTAAAGGACCAACGAGTATGTTCTGCTTTGTGTTTCCATTTTTGCCATGGAAACAATATCATCACAACCCTACTAGTATATGAGTTGGCTCTGACTCAACCTAACCTGGAGCAGATGGACAACCAAAATAACACCTTGGGGACACCTAACCACAGGTGTACCCAGCTGACCACAGGTGTACCCAGCTAACCACAGGTGTACCCAGCTGACCACAGGAGTACCCAGCTGACCACAGGTGTACCCAGCTGACCACAGGTGTACCCAGCTGACCACAGGTGTACAGCCATTCATTTATCCAGGATGAATAATGTCACATCGTATTGGTCCTGTAGACCTATTTGTAAACAAACACAATCTGCCTCAGATAAATACATATTTATCTTAGATTTGATGGCCAGATAGAAAAGTCGAATGTTGGATCATGAACCTAAATGTTGGATTCAGCTTCCCCATGATGGTGATGGTCTCTACTATAAAGTATAATGAATTATATCATATGACTATAGCATGTTCATTGTCTCTGTATGTTGACACAAAGACATATCTGTGAGGTTGTCCACAGAGCAGCCTTTGGAAATGGCTTAGTCCAGTGAATGTTGTAGCTCAGGTGTCATGGTTCCTCTCCCTAGGTTATATAATATAATTCTGACAAGGGCCTTGGATGCTGTCTGATGTGAGCAACAAGGCAGCCTCCTACAGTAGTGTCTGCATCGCAGCAGTCTCATACGTTACTGAGTGGACTATAAATATACTATAACAAAAATGATTTGAAATGAATAAACTGCATATTGTTATTCTAACACACCTGATTAAACTAGTCCACTAATCACCAAGCCATTGAGGTGTGTTAGTGCTGGGCTGGAACAAAAATGACAGGGAAGAGGTTTTAAAGTGTTGTGCTGGGCAGAAGCCATTTCAGAGACAGAATCAATGTATTTTATGCTTGGGGAGAGCAAGAGTAAATATTGTCAAACAGTAGAGGCAGAACAGGAGAGGCAGAACAGTAGAGACAGAACAGTAGAGCTAGAACAGTAGAGGCAGAACAGTAGAGGCAGAACAGTAGAGCCAGAACAGAAGAGCCAGAACAGTAGATGCAGAACAGTAGAGCCAGAACAGCCAGAGATCCTTGAGAACAACATCTAAACTACTAAATAACAACTTTGATTTGATTTGATCAGCTGATGGGTAGAAGAGAAATAAAAAGAGGGAGAGAGAGAGGGACAGAAAACAAAATGAAAGAGACAGTAAGAGAGAGAGAGGGACAGAAAACAAAATGAAAGAGACAGTAAGAGAGAGAGAGGGACAGAAAACAAAATGAAAGAAACAGTAAGAGAGAGAGAGGGACAGAAAACAAAATGAAAGAGACAGTAAGAGAGTGAGAGGGACAGAAAACAAAATGAAAGAGAGTAAAAGAGAGAGAGGGACAGAAAACAAAATGAAAGAGACAGTAAGAGAGAGAGAGGGACAGAAAACAAAATGAAAGAGACAGTAAGAGAGAGAGAGGGACAGAAAACAAAATGAAAGAGACAGTAGGAGAGAGAGGGACAGAAAACAAAATGAAAGAGACAGTAGGAGAGAGAGAGGGACAGAAAACAAAATGAAAGAGACAGTAAGAGAAAGAGAGGGACAGAAAACAAAAAGAGACAGTAAAAGACAGAAAACAAAATGTAAGAGAGAGAGAGAGGGACAGAAAACAAAATGAAAGAGACAGTAAGAGAGAGAGAGGGACAGAAAACAAAATGAAAGAGACAGTAAGAGAGAGAGAGGGACAGAAAACAAAATGAAAGAGACAGTAGGAGAGAGAGAGGGACAGAACACAAAATGAAAGAGACAGTAAGAGAGAGAGAAAACAAAATGGAGACAGAGAGACAGAAGCTAGGTTCCCATCCATTTGTCAAAAGATTTCCAAGAAAATATTCTAATATTCGGACAAAAAAAAGGAATTATAATCCACTGGTCTAATGTCATTTGTTTGATCAACATTTAGGAAAGGTTCCCGTCAATGGTTCCATCAGGCCTGTTTTCAGTTTATTATCTGATATGTACAGTTCTTTACTCAAATAAACATGAAAACAGAGAAAAGAACAGAGATAATAACAGAAGAGAGAGAGAGAGAGAGAGAGAGGCTCATATTGAGGAAGGTTAAGGGACACCTCTTCTGACTGGGACAGGCTTCCTGATGCCCTTTAAATCCTTTTAAGAAGCAGAGATTACTTTTTCTACAGCTCGCCTACACAGCAAGCAACACACAACACACACCAAACAAACACCAACACACAGATAAATGCTCCTTCAGATTCAATGCAATGCATGCACCAACCCCCACACATACACACAACCCCTAAACACACACACACACACACACAAACACACACAAAAATACACATGAACAAATACACACAAACAAATCCTCAGCTCGGAGCAAGTGTTGGGAGAGTGACAGAGGCAAGGCATGTCTGCTGACGAAGCAGAGAAAAGGGTGGATGAGTCAGTGTACTGAGGTAGGTAGACTGGGGCAGGAGCAGCCTCGTTCACATGGCCATCCAGCACCATGCTCTGTCCTAGACCAATGACTCACATCATCTATCTATTCCTCTTCATCACAAAGGACTCAGGGCTCTATGTAGCTCTCCGTCAATCAACAAGTTCAGTTTCATGAAGCATCCTTGAATGGATTGGATCAGATTAGATGCATGTCTGGTTGGGTTGAATTGAATTTCAGCTCAGTTAAAATCAGGTTTGGGATCGAAATTTAACATGTATAAATCAGGAAATTAGGACTTTTTCAATTAGTATGTTTTTCAGTGAACCTTTTCAATCCATGATCAGAATGTCCTATTCATTCTCGACTGAGTAAAGATGAATTTCCATAGTCCCTGAAACATGATGGTATTTCATCTCTGTCGGTTATACTCCGCACCTGGGTTGTGTTCATAATTGCACACTGTCACAAAGCGTTTTGCATTGGAAATGAAAATCAGCATTTCTTATTGGACAAGTCCAGCTAGTCCCTCACTATTTCAGTCAGTTTTCTTCCGTTTGGTGCCTAATGAACACAACCCTGATTTTGAGCACAACAAGTATATTGGTTGCAGTGTTAAGACACACTGGTCCAGAGACACCTAATCTTTGGCTCATTAGGCCGTCTAAGAGCATAATCACATAGGATGCTGATCTCCCCAATGTAATTACACATTTCCCGTGCCTTGGACTTCATTTGAGGAATACACTGCTCCTCATTACTGCCAAAGATGGGTCAGTACGACAACACAGCGATACATACCAGTCTATGATATTGGAAGCATTTTATATTGAGTTGACCTGTGTAGTCCAGAGGCCGTAACCTGAGGGCCTTTGCTCCTCTAGGAGCTAAAATTAGTAGGTAAAGTAAGTGCCACCTGTGTAGTAATGAGGTAGTTACACTAGTAACAACCTTAGGGTACATAGTAGTATGTAGTAACTAGCTGTCTAAGCCAACACAAAGATACATGAGGATCTACCTCTATTTTAACTGTCCTTTGAAGTACTGTATGACATCACAGTGTATGTGTTTCTACATACAATAATGTTAAATAAACCTAAACGTAAATGATGAACTCCACGGGAAAATGGAGAGCCATTTCAGTGACGTTGTTTCATAATGGAGTGGCGGCCATCTTGTCGGGCGTGGTGGTGGAGTCATGGTTCTCACCGTGTGACAAGGAGTTAGACTGCCTAATCTCCCCGGAACACCTTAAATAGACCAGTAGCGTGATTAGTAAGGGAACTGGCCACGCGCTACACCGCTAAACACTAAACTACCTACTAGCATAGGGAAGCTAGCATGTGAAGCTACGCCAAACCTGCCATCGCGTGAGCTCAACTATACCTGCTTTCAACACGTTCACTGCTTTGACTCAAGGTTGAACAACTTACACTGTGAGTAGCTCCTAAGCCGAGCCAGACATGGTCGATAACAAAGACAATCTAGTCACAGTTCAACCAAACTTGCTATTATAATTGAGAAACCAACGCTACCCGTATTACACCCTATTGACCTGTCAACCAAAATATACAGCAGTTACACAGTGGACAAGCATTAAGTCGGCTACTGCTGTATTTTCCCATCACAATACTGTTTGACAGTGAGCTTTGATCCGCTGAACTGAATGAAATTCTGTGCAGTTCTTCCATTAATATAATTTGATGACCCCATAAACCATCTGTTCTTGGGAACTGAATGTAAGTGATGTATGTTAATTCAGCGTCAATGGGACACGCCAGTAATAACACTTTATAACCTCCTAGGAAGATGAGAAATTAAAGAGTATTTGGTCCCTATGACCACACGACACACACACACACACACACACACACACACACACACACACACACACACACACACACACACACACACACACACACACGCACGCACACACACACACACACACGCACGCACACACACACACCACACACTCTTAGATTACAGAGTCAAGTGCCAGCCTTTTGAAGTGTAAATGTCGCTCAATAATGAGATGGCCATTTAAATGGCATTCATTTAGCCTTATTAACCTAGCCCCACAATGGCTTAGAGTTAGACTACAGGGCAGCTAGGAGGCTAGGGAAAGCTAAACGCATCAACCACAAACCACTCCCTCAAAGGTCAAACATGTGCAGCAGTCATGACCACCAAGACCGTGACCAACGTTCAGGTTCACTTATGGTAAGAGGGGTACCTTTAAACAAAGTGTCAATATTTGTGTCCTGATTACAATTGGAAGATATAGAAACCAAATTGACTGCAGACGTGGTTTTTATATAGCCAGTGAGTGACTGAACAACATGGAGTGTACAGAAGACTGTAGCCCTAACCCACCTACTGTAACAATGGAAACGGCTGAAATCCTTGTATGGTTTGTGTACCTTTCAGAACTGTTTATATTTTAGCAGTAGTGAAAGCTGTACTGGTCTTACCTCACCAAGATGAGGTGTGGGGTTGAAGCCACACAGGTTGCACACACTCTTCTTGCACTCAGTGCAGTTACTGTAGTTAGGGGGGTCTGCTGATTCAACGTTCAGCTCCACCTTACACAGAGGACAGTTTTCCTGGGCCCCCGAGCCTGTGGCCGTAGTAAGCGGCTCCCCTGCTTTCAGAGGCTCCACGGAGGGATCTGCTTCTATGGACTTTTGGTCCTTCAGCAGGGAGACGGCACGTTTGGGGGCCTTCTTGGAGGCAGGTGGGGTGTCAGGGCTGTCTGAGTCGGGGGGGGACCCGGGAGCGGAGAAGGGAGAGTCCGGGGGAGAACCGAGGGGAGAACCGGGGGCAGAGAAGGGGGAGTCTGGGGGAGAGCCGGCAGGAGAACCGGCAGGAGAATCGGCAGGAGAACCAGCTTTCTCATCCACAGAGTCCACAGAGTCGGTGGTCATGAGGTTGGTGGCCGAGCTCAAGATAGACGAGCCAAAGCCAAACATCTGTGAGGCAGCCGCCGGGGGCTTGGCTGTCTCAGTAAAACTACCGAACCCGCTGAACATCTTTCCCGTCACCGACTCTGCTGTTTTTTGGGTAGCAGCAGCGGCTTTGGCCCGATCAGGTTTGGCTGATCCAGTGAACCCACCAAAGCCACTGAACATTGTTCCCGTGATGGACTCGGCCGCCTGGGAGGCAGCGGCTGGAGGCTTGGCCACATCGGTGAGCCCCCCTAGGCTGATGCCCCCCAGGCCCCCGAAGAAGCTGGACTCCTGTTTACCTTTGGCCGGTGAGGGCTGGGGGCTGCCTTTCGGGGAAGATGAGCCGGGGGATTTCTGTTTGGGCGTGGTTGGAGGGGTTAAGCCTCTGTCGGAGATGCTCTGCTGCTTAATCAGTAGATTGGGCTTCTTGCCATCTTTTCCAGGGTCTTTCCTTGAGGGTGAAGGAGGGGCAGAGCCCTTGCCCATCATAGGAGGGTCATCCATACCCCCCATAGCCCTCTGCATCTGGCAGTTGAGACACAGCCACTCTTTACCCTGAAAAGATACAAAACATGGTCAGACACACATACGACACACACATATACACACATGTACTGTATGGCCGGGACAGTACCAGTATCGCGATACTCATTAGTAACGTGGCAAGGTAACAAAACACAAAGCGGATTTAACTTTTTAGGAAAACAGCCCAAATGTTGGAAACAAATACCATTATGTTGTCACCCAGAGTGACATTTATTTAATTTCCATGTTATAGTACACAATATTTTACATAAGGCAGATTTTTAAAGGACCAAACAGTATGTTCTGCTTTGTATTTTTATATTTGCCATGAAAACAGGTACACACACACACGCACATGCACACAATGACACGCACGTGCACACACGCGCACACACACACACACACATACACACACACACACAAACACGCCCACACACACACACACACACACACACACACACACACACACACACACACACACACACACACACACACACACACACACACACACACACACAATCCTTTCCTTTAAGTGAAACATCACAGTAATTTAGAGAAAAAAAAAACTTAATTAGTAAATTTCAATAACATGATTCTCTTTTCACACTGTAAATTGTTTTTCGCTCAGTTCATGAGGGATTTAAAAGCAAATTGAATGATTTATACTAATTATGTGTTGCAGTAACGGGAGCTGTATTTGCAGATCGTGGCAATTTGCAGAACCACCATTAAATGTACTATTTGACAAGGCTACATTACAAATGGAATATTTCTCTAATTTGAGGCAAAAAAAATCATCATTACAAACCATTTTATTTGTTTAATTTGAGATGTTTATTGGTTGATTCATTCTTGAAATATAAGAAAAGTACTCTGATGAAAGTAGATGCATTTCATGGTTAGTTAGAAATGGGAAACAACTGTATTGATGCATCTGTAACACTTTATAAATATATCATTAGATATTCATACTGATTTCCTACATGATATATACTGTATGTTTGTTCTAAAGATGGAGTTTCGTCACATATCCTGACAACTAGCTTAGCTACAGTGTAATGTTTTTGTTCACTACACAGGACATGGCCTTGGTTACCATTGTCTACAACAAGAAACCCTACAAAAGAGGACAATATTGACATGGTTACTTTCAGTGTCTTCTTGCATAGAACAACACTCACATTTCCGTTCCCTCTTTGTGATTACCATGCTCAATAATTCTACCCCAGAAAAAGAGATGCAAAATATGACCACTTTGTGATTCTGCTGTTTTATCTGATAGCGTGTGCAAAGATATTATTTTTTGAGAGGGGCACTGATGACCAAATCATTGAATTCATTATTTGTATTGTATTTTCTGTATATCTATAATAAATACCTTATATGGATAACTATCAGATCACCTGCCCCCCTCAGTTTCAACAGGCATCATGCCTCGGGGGTGCATGGCTCGGGTGGTTGGTTACTGAAACCTGACATTGGCCGGTGGTTGGAGGCTTCCTGTGCCCATGACATGAGTCACCTTGATAGCTTCCCCACTGTCCATATGGCCCCTCTGTTCCTCAAGCTGTGTGGCGTTAATATGAGGGGCATTTCCAGAGCTAGGCCTGACTGCATGGGCATCTCTGGAACGCTAAATGCTTAAAGGCTAATGCTAAAAAGGCTAATGCTGAAAAGCTCATGCTAAAAAGGCTCATGCTAAAAATGCTAATGCTAAAAATGCCAATGCTTAAAAACTATCGCTCGGCTTCTTTAGATATGAGAATTAACTGTTGGTTTTGATTGATTCACCTTTTTTTTATGTATATTTTGTACTGTAATGGTGTACTGTGCTTCTCTTGTGAAGTTGAAATGTCATTTAGACATTTAGACATTTAGACATGCTGGGTGAATTTTGTACTCATAAACAGAAACAGAAACCGAAAACTGAAACTAATTCAAGGCATACGTTAGTAGACATTTATTTGAATGAAGTGTCTGATACATCTGAGACAGAATGTGATGTGAAAAAAACACCATATAATAGACCCTCAGTCAGCACAAACTACAGTACAAATACATTTTAAGGGTAAGCGAGAGAGCGAGAGAGAGAGAGGAACAGCGACAAAGGAAGTGTGGGAAAATGGAAATACGGTGGAGAGAGAGAGAAAGGGTACTATAAATATATACCAGAGAACAGGAGAAAGAGAGATAGGAAGAAAGCAAGCTAGAGAGAGAGGGCATTCTCTTACCTCCGAGTCTGGGGGGCTGAATCCACATAGGCTGCACACCTGGTTCTTACACATGGTACAGTTGCTGAAGTTGGGCGGCTCCTTGGAGCCCACGTTGAGCTGGGTACTCTTGCACAGCGGACACAACCCACCTCCAGGTGGTTTACCAGGGCCTTGTGGACCAGGGGGACCCCCAGCTTTAGCTGGCCCGCCTGACTGTGCACCGGGGCCAGGGGGTCCTTGCTGCCCAGGGGGCCCTTGACCGGGGCCAGGGGGTCTAGGTCCTTGCTGCCCAGGGGGGACTTGACCAGGTGGCCTGGGCCCTTGCTGCCCAGGGGGCCCTTGTCCGGAGACAGGGGGTCTGGGTCCTTGCTGGCCAGGGGGTCCTTGACCAGGTGGTCTGGGCCCTTGCTGCCCGGGGGGTCTGGGCCCTTGTCCGGGGCCAGGGGTTCTGGGCCCTTGCTGCCCAGGGGGTCCTTGACCAGCGGCTCTGGGCCCTTGCTGCCCAGGGGGTCTGGGCCCTTGTCCGGGGCCAGGGGTTCTGGGCCCTTGCTGCCCAAGGGGTCCTTGACCAGTGGGTCTGGGCCCTTGCTGCCCAGGGGGTCTGGGCCCTTGTCCGGGGCCAGGGGGTCTTGGCCCCCCCTGCTGGGGGCCCTTGCTGCCTGGCCCTGGGGGCCCACCTTGGGGCTTCTCTCCAGGCTTTTCTTCCTTGTCAAACAGGCCAAATGAGGGCATGTTGACCCCGGAGCCCATGGAGGTGACCTCGGAGGACATTGAGGACATTCCAGAGGACACCTGGGAGGTCATGGACGAGACAGCATTAAGTGGGTTGGCCCCACTCAGGAAGCTGGAGCCAAACATGCCTGTTTTCTTCTCTGGGTCCTTAGGCTCCTGCCTGAATCGGGACTCTAAGAGGCTGAGGGACGAGGACTGCGGCCAGGGGCCGGCCTGCCAGTGGGGCCCTCTCCAAACGCATCTACGGTGCGACTCTTGCTAAGCCGAACAGAGGGTCCAACTCCTGGCTGCTGGGGCCGCTGCTGAACATCTGCCTCCGAGGGCCTGAGAGAGAGAGTGTGAGAAACAAACAAACAAACAAACAAAGAAGAGTCATTTGGCAGTACAAATGGAAATAGATGATGTGTATACATTTCAATACTCTGTGACTTCCTTTCATTTCCTCCTTTCCTTAATCTGTACTGATGTGACAGAGCTGGAAAGGTGAAAGCAAATTGCCATAGGCTTCCACCATGTTGTTGCATTTTCAGATCAGCGAAGAGGAAGGAGAGGAGACAAGGAGGGGAAGCTACTTTACACTATCAAATGGCTGATATTTGCCGGTTGCCAAACTTAGAGATGAGACTAATTAAACACTCATGATCACCATCGTCGCAGAAGAGCTCCTAAATATATCATTCAACACACATACAGACACATGTATCTCAGATAAACAGATCTTCCAAACAACCAAATCATTAAGAATGATAATTGTTATATGACAACTCATCACTCAAATTCTACAGACATCTCAACAATCTGGTATGATGTGTTGTAATAACATCCTACTTAACTACTAAGGCCTACATGAGATGTGGCTCTTTGGGGGTATTGAGCAATACTGTAGGCTAAATGCTCAATGATGAACAACAAGCTAACCTTTCACCCCAAAGCCATTGGACATAGGCCTATCATCGGCACAGCGAGCACAAAGCAAGCATACTACCAGCCCTAGGCTAGTGCTGATGGGAAAGTGAATAGCTCTGAATGACATCTACAGTTGAGAGATCATGGAGATATAGGAGAGAGAGTGAGAGACAGCTCAATGGGGTAAGATGAGATGGCATTATTAGATCGAGCTAAGATGCGGGATAGACAGCCTAGCCTACACTGCTGTCAGGTGCAACCCTGCTACTCATCAACTGAGATTGAACCTATCACGTAGATGATAGATAGATCAATGCCGAGCATGAAATAAGATCAAGCGGTTCAGGTTTGGAACAGTGAAGCGTCAGTGTGAATTTGACCTGAAGGTAAAGCATGAATTACAGAGAGAAATAGCTTGCTACTTGAGGCCAACAGACCATAAGCTAATTGGTGTTTAAAAGGAAAACTCAAAAACCCCAAAACTATCTTTTGGTATTTGTTTCATTAGTCCATTGTTGACATAGACTCAACATATTTTGCTTGTCAGAAATCAAGTTATGTAACTTTCAAAATACAGAAATTATGCAAAACGCAGCATCATATGATGCAAAATGCATCATATGTGGATGATTTCTGTACTTTGAAAGTTACATATCTTGAAAAAACTTGATTGCTGACAAGCAAAACATTTTGGCACTATGTCAACAATGGACTAATGAAACAAATACCAAAATATCGTTTTTTGGTGGAGTTTTCCTTTATGTGTCAAAAACAGCCCGCCAGTTCTGCTATTGGCAACTGTTGGTTTCAGCACCATGGAAAGCAACTAGCTCACAGACAGACCGCTCATCCGCTTGGCTAAAGCGCTTCCTTCCACAAGATGTTCGATGTCTTTCCATTTACAAAATGAAATTCAAAACCCACTTTCAAGATGCAATAAGGGGAAATCAATGACTGTGATGACATTTGCGATCGCTGTTCTATATATAGCCACATTAATATGTATGTATCCCCTCCCTATTCTGGCTTGGGTAATAATAACTGCTCTCACCAACAGAGCGAATTAGTGATAAGGAATTTGTGATAACGTGTATCGTGTGCCAATGTATATGTTAATGATATACTGGTGAGAATTGTTGGTCAATAGGGGACACACAGCCAGCGTCGGCCTGAATATCGACTCTTGACATATATTTGCAATAGAAGCTATGTAAATACGAGTAGGTTATGATATATAATTGACAACATTGGAATGGTGATATACAATGTTGGCACCGTGAGTGGAGAGGCTATTTGTTTGGGATGATAGCGTCCTTCGTGGGGAAAAATACAGTGGCTTGACAGAGTAATTTTTACCCAGGAGGCATTTCGTTTCTTTACAAACCCTGGCGTCTTACCACCGATTTTACAGCGGCTATCCTTTGATAATGGCACAATTAAACGATTTACGCAGTAATTCGCATGCAAATAATTGTTACAAGAGATTATTTCAGTATCATACCATTTAGTGCATTCTAATATTTGATCTGATGCGGTATTGTAGACGAACTGACAAATTGTCCAGCATTTTACCAGATGCTTTAAATTAATAAATTAAGCGAATTAACAATTTATGGTAAAAACAGCATTGGTCTTATGGCTATCAATGCTTCAAGACTATCTTTGTAAATGTCAATAACAATAACCACCTATCCCATTTTTGAATGGTATCATCTATCCCCATGGTAAATGTGAATGGGTGTGAACATGCATTCTCCTTTCCTGTGCATTCATAGTGATACACTGCTGACAAGCTGCAGTGCTCTGCCTAATCAAAACACGGCACAAACACACGCCTTTCGTTCTCTTTCGTGAATAGGCCCGTTAAATGACGGGGTACGGAGAGGAGTGGACATTTTAAAGTGCACAAAAATGCCAGTAAAATCCTGCCTTCGAGCGGGCGCGCCCCCGGGCTTGTTGGCTTGCGCCCTTGACATAGCCGCGGCGAGTTGCTTTCTGTCATCCTCGCTGAGTTGGCTCAGGTCCACCTGTGCCCCCGTGGAGGTCCGAATGAAGCCTCCTTTCCCGTCCGGTGCGAGCCCCTCCGGTAATCCAGCAAGCACCCCTTCGCCGCCTTCGAGGCTCGCTTCGTTCCCCATGATGGCCCCTCCCGCCGCCCCCGTTTCGATTTCGACGCGACGCTCTGCGTTTCTAGCTCCAAAGAACGTGGTGAAAAGCGGTGAAAACGACCCCCCTCGACTCTGCGTGCATCTCAAATTATTTCTCCATCTTTACATCGCCCTCTCCCTCGTTCTCTCAGTTCTGTGTTGATATCGCGCATCTCTTCTGTCGATGGACGACGGTTTTCCGTGCGGGTCTGTCTTCAGTTCTATCCTACTACACCACATCCTCTCCCTCTCTCCCTGCGCTCTCAAACGCGCATGTTCCGCTTCTGACAGGTGATAGAAGACTTCACTGAAGGAAAATATGTGGGCTTTAAAGGGATCAACGTTAACCGTTAAACACATAACGTGTAGGCTACAGAAGAGCTCTTGTTAGTTCAAAGGGGCAAGTGTATTTCCCTGTACTCATTTGTAACCTTTACAACAATGACACGACCTAAGCTGCTGACTATTGATTTCTGTAATACATGACGTCCTGGTGACATTTTGGCTGTTATGTAAATATCACGATGATCATGTAATCTCAAGGTAGGCCTACAATGAGTGGGTTCAAGTGTTTAGGCATCACACATCCAGATGTATACACACACACACACACACACACACACCTAAATGCCAGTGATATGCCATTATAGCATTGTAGTGCTCTGGGTCAAGTGTGCAGGTGTGCATGCTTTTGTTCCAGCCAAAACACCTCTTCAATATATTATCACGATTTTGATTGATTTAATTGAAACTACACCCCGCAAATCATGTAGTTCTCCACTACCGGACTGGTAGCATACGACCTTGCATCCCACTGCTGGCTTGCTTCTGATGCTAAGCAGAGTTGGTCCTGGTCAGTCCCTGGATGGGAGACCAGATGCTGCTGGAACTAGTGTTGGAGGGCCAGTAGGAGGCACCCTTTCCTCTGGTCTAAAAAAATATTAGATTGTGTAGGGTGCTGTCTTTTGGATGTGATGTTAAACAGGTGTCCTGACACTTTGTGGTCACTACAGATCCCATGGCACTTTTTGGAAGAGTAGGGGTGTTAACCCTGGCATTTTTTATTTTAGTTAACTAGGCAAGTCAGTTAAGAACAAATTCTTATTTACAATGACAGCCTAGTGGGTTAACTGCCTTGTTCAGGGGCAGAACGACAGATTTGTACCTTGTAAGCTCGGGGATTTGAACTTGTAACCTTTCGGTTACTAGTCCATCACTCTAACCAATAGGCTACCCTTCCCAATCTAGCACTCACACCTAATCATCCCCAGTTTACAATTGGCTCATTCATCCCTTGTAACTATTCCCCAGCTTGTTGCTGAGAATGTGTTCTCAGTCAACTTACCTGGTTTAATAAAATAAAATAAACTATCAGAGTTGGTGAACATGGGGCTTGGATGAGACTTCATTTCCCAGAGTGCATCACTATGGCTGGATCTGTTTATCTGCACTGAACCTCAATTAGTTGCTTTTTCCTCATACTGTATCCTTGACACTATTCAATCAAATCCTATTACCAGGTCTTTGGGGTGTTCTGGTACAGTTTGGATTCATGTACCAAGCAGAATAATGTTTATAGTTTGGACATTCATGTAGCATGTAGCATGTAGCATGTAGCTAATCCTGGAAACATGGAAACAGTTTTTTATTGAATAGGGCCCCTTGTGACTTGACTGATACACTAATATGCGTAAACAGTTTGGTATTTACTCCATGTAAACAGTTTGGTATTTACTCCACGTAAACAGTTTGGTATTTACTCCACGTAAACAGTTTGGTATTTACTCCACGTAAACAGTTTGGTATTTACTCCACGTAAACAGTTTGGAATTTACTCCACGTAAACAGTTTGGTATTTACTCCATGTAAACAGTTTGGTATTTACTCCACGTAAATAGTTTGGTATTTACTCCACGTAAACAGTTTGGAATTTACTCCACGGAAAACAGTTTGGAATTTACTCCACGTAAACAGTTTGGTATTTACTCCACGTAAACAGTTTGGTATTTACTCCACGTAAACAGTTTGGTATTTACTCCACGTAAACAGTTTGGTATTTACTCCACGTAAACAGTTTGGTATTTACTCCACGTAAACAGTTTGGTATTTACTCCACGTAAACAGTTTGGTATTTACACTGAATGTATTAATCTACATATAATAATCATTAAGTGGGTGCTTACATTTGTCCTATTTCACACATGTACAAGCACATGTATGAATTGGATTATTACTTTTTGCATATCCCACTCCCCCTGAGACGGGACTCAGCCATTATTGACAGCAACCCTAGAGCAATTAGGGTTAAGTACATTGCTCAAGGGCACATCAGCAGAGTTTTCACCTAGTATGCTTGGGGATTTGAACCCACAACCTTTCAGTTACTGGCCCAACACTCCTAACCGCTAGGCTACCTGCCACCCAAACATGATGCCTAGTTTATGGGGAAAATATGTACCATTCTTTTTAATTCGTAACAGATTTATACATAATATTCTCAAAAAAACATCCACAAGATGAAAACTATTCACACAGTTGTAGCTCAAACGGAGTTCCACACTCACTTCCTCCACACACAGTGATTCTAATTCTGTATTTTAAGCAGGCACACCCTCCAGATCACTTATGATATGATATTATAGAGCGTCCACTGTGCTTTTCATCAGTGGAATGCGCTGTCATGTGATTATTCACAGCTTACAGAGCTCCAGGCTGGATGTGTCCTCTGTGTACCCAGCTTTAGGCTCTCCCTCCCTGGGTAACGGCAGAGGAGAGGTCCTAGGGTGGGAGAGTCATTTCGGTGAGCAATTTCTCTATAGATATCTTGTTATTGGCTGTGTTTCAATCCAAAAGATCCCTCAGCCTAAATTCATTGCCCTCATGGATAGAAACAACTGGGTAGGTGTAATCACTAGATCCATCTAGTTCCCACCATATTGCATTTCACCTATCCAGCCCTATCAGACCTGTGAAGGGAGTGAACAAGGTCAGAGGGGAGGGAACATCCTCTTGGAATAAAACACAGCAATCAACTTGTGTACTTGTGTTTATTATTGCAGTGGATGGTCATTGTGGTTACTATAGTATTGGATGGTCATTGTGTTTATTATAGCAGTGGATGGTCATTCTGTTTATTATAGCAGTGGACGGTCATTGTGTTTATTATAGTATTGGATGGTCATTGTGTTTATTATAGCAGTGGACGGTCATTGTGTTTATTATAGTATTGGATGGTCATTGTGTTTATTATAGCAGTGGACGGTCATTGTGTTTATTATAGTATTGGATGGTCATTGTGTTTATTATAACAGTGGATGGTCATTGTGTTTATTATAGCAGTGGATGGTCATTGTGTTTATTATAGCAGTGGACGGTCATTGTGTTTATTATAGCAGTGGATGGTCATTGTGTTTATTATAGCAGTGGACGGTCATTGTGTTTATTATAGCAGTGGATGGTCATTGTGTTTATTATAGCAGTGGACATGGTCATTGTGTTTATTATAGCAGTGGATGGTCATTGTGTTTATTATAGCAGAGGATGGTCATTGTGTTTATTATAGCAGTGGACGGTCATTGTGTTTATTATAGCAGTGGATGGTCATTGTGTTTATTATAGCAGTGGACGGTCATTGTGTTTATTATAGCAGTGGATGGTCATTGTGTTTATTATAGCAGTGGATGGTCATTGTGTTTATTATAGCAGTGGATGGTCATTGTGTTTACTATAGCAGTGGATGGTCATTGTGTTTATTATAGCAGTGGATGGTCATTGTGTTTATTATAGCAGTGGATGGTCATTGTGTTTATTATAGCAGTGGACGGTCATTGTGTTTATTATAGCAGTGGACGGTCATTGTGTTTATTATAGCAGTGGATGGTCATTGTGTTTATTATAGCAGGGATGGTCATTGTGTTTATTATAGCAGTGGATGGTCATTGTGTTTATTATAGCAGTGGATGGTCATTGTGTTTATTATAGCAGTGGATGGTCATTGTGTTTATTATAGCAGTGGATGGTCATTGTGTTTATTATAGCAGTGGATGGTCATTGTGTTTATTATAGCAGTGGATGGTCATTGTGTTTATTATAGCAGTGGACGGTCATTGTGTTTATTATAGCAGTGGATGGTCATTGTGTTTATTATAGCAGAGGATGGTCATTGTGTTCATTATAGCAGTGGACGGTCATTGTGTTTATTATAGCAGTGGATGGTCATTGTGTTTATTATAGTATTGGATGGTCATTGTGTTTATTATAGCAGTGGATGGTCATTGTGTTTATTATAGCAGTGGATGGTCATTGTGTTTATTATAGCAGTGGATGGTCATTGTGTTTATTATAGGATGGTCAGTGGATGGTCATTGTGTTTATTATAGCAGTGGATGGTCAGTGTTTATTATAGCAGTGGATGGTCATTGTGTTTATTATAGCAGTGGATGGTCATTGTGTTTATTATAGTATTGGATGGTCATTGTGTTTATTATAGCAGTGGATGGTCATTGTGTTTATTATAGTGGATGGTCATTGTGTTTATTATAGCAGTGGATGGTCATTGTGTTTATTATAGCAGTGGACGGTCATTGTGTTTATTATAGTATTGGATGGTCATTGTGTTTATTATAGCAGTGGATGGTCATTGTGTTTATTATAGCAGTGGATGGTCATTGTGTTTATTATAGCAGTGGATGGTCATTGTGTTTATTATAGCAGTGGATGGTCATTGTGTTTATTATAGCAGTGGATGGTCATTGTGTTTATTATAGCAGTGGATGGTCATTGTGTTTATTATAGCAGTGGATGGTCATTGTGTTTATTATAGTATTGGATGGTCATTGTGTTTATCATTGGATGGCATTGTGTTTATTATAGCAGTGGATGGTCATTGTGTTTATTATAGCAGTGGATGGTCATTGTGTTTATTATAGCAGTGGATGGTCATTGTGTTTATTATAGCAGTGGATGGTCATTGTGTTTATTATAGTATTGGATGGTCATTGTGTTTATTATAGTATTGGATGGTCATTGTGTTTATTATAGTAGTGGATGGTCATTGTGTTTATTATAGTGTTTTAGTGGATGGTCATTGTGTTTATTATAGCAGTGGATGGTCATTGTGTTTATTATAGCAGTGGATGGTCATTGTGTTTATTATAGCAGTGGATGGTCATTGTGTTTATTATAGTATTGGATGGTCATTGTGTTTATTATAGCATTGGATGGTCATTGTGTTTATTATGGTCATTGTGTTTATTATAGCAGTGGATGGTCAGTGTTTATTATAGTATTGATGGTCATTGTGTTTATTATAGTCATTGGATGGTCATTGTGTTTATTATAGCAGTGGATGGTCATTGTGTTTATTATAGTATTGGATGGTCATTGTGTTTATTATAGCAGTGGATGTTTGGATGGTCATTGTGTTTATTATAGCAGTGGATGGTCATTGTGTTTATTATAGCAGTGGATGGTCATTGTGTTTATTATAGTATTGGATGGTCATTGTGTTTATTATAGCAGTGGATGGTCATTGTGTTTATTATAGTAGTGGATGGTCATTGTGTTTATTATAGTATTGGATGGTCATTGTGTTTATTATAGTATTGGATGGTCATTGTGTTTATTATAGCAGTGGGTCATTGTGTTTATTATAGTATTGGATGGTCATTGTGTTTATTATAGTTGTGTTTATTATAGCAGTGGATGGTCATTGTGTTTATTATAGCAGTGGATGGTCATTGTGTTTATTATAGCAGTGGATGGTCATTGTGTTTATTATAGCAGTGGATGGTCATTGTGTTTATTATAGCAGTGGATGGTCATTGTGTTTATTATAGCAGTGGATGGTCATTGTGTTTATTATAGTATTGGATGGTCATTGTGGATGGTCATTGTGTTTATTATAGCAGTGGATGGTCATTGTGTTTATTATAGCAGTGGATGGTCATTGTGTTTATTATAGCAGTGGATGGTCATTGTGTTTATTATAGCAGTGGATGGTCATTGTGTTTATTATAGTGGATGGTCATTGTGTTTATTATAGCAGTGGATGTTCATTGTGTTTATTATAGCAGTGGATGGTCATTGTGTTTATTATAGCAGTGGATGGTCATTGTGTTTATTATAGCAGTGGATGGTCATTGTGTTTACTATAGTATTGGATGGTCATTGTGTTTATTATAGCAGTGGATGGTCATTGTGTTTACTATAGTATTGGATGGTCATTGTGTTTATTATAGCAGTGGATGGTCATTGTGTTTATTATAGTATTGGATGGTCATTGTGTTTATTATAGCAGTGGATGGTCATTGTGTTTATTATAGCAGTGGATGGTCATTGTGTTTATTATAGTGGATGGTCATTGTGTTTATTATAGCAGTGGATGGTCATTGTGTTTATTATAGTATTGGATGGTCATTGTGTTTATTATAGTATTGGATGGTCATTGTGTTTATTATAGCAGTGGATGGTCATTGTGTTTATTATAGCAGTGGATGGTCATTGTGTTTATTATAGCAGTGGATGGTCATTGTGTTTATTATAGCAGTGGATGGTCATTGTGTTTATTATAGTAGTGGATGGTCATTGTGTTTATTATAGCAGTGGATGGTCATTGTGTTTATTATAGCAGTGGATGGTCATTGTGTTTATTATAGCAGTGGATGGTCATTGTGTTTATTATAGCAGTGGATGGTCATTGTGTTTATTATAGCAGTGGATGGTCATTGTGTTTATTATAGCAGTGGATGGTCATTGTGTTTATTATAGTATTGGATGGTCATTGTGTTTATTATAGCAGTGGATGGTCATTGTGTTTATTATAGCAGTGGACGGTCATTGTGTTTATTATAGCAGTGGATGGACATTGTGTTTATTATAGCAGTGGACGGTCATTGTGTTTATTATAGCAGTGGACGGTCATTGTGTTTATTATAGCAGGTCATTGTGTTTATTATAGCAGTGGATGGACATTGTGTTTATTATAGCAGTGGACGGTCATTGTGTTTATTATAGTATTGGATAGTCATTGTGTTTGGTATAGGTATTAGTATAGCATTGTGTTTCAGTTGAACAGAACAGCCTTCTGCGTGTTTCAATTGTAAACATAGTAGGCAGTAGACTCCTCCTCTCTCAGTAGTGTGTCTCTCCTCTCTCTTGATCTTTCCATCACTTTCCCTTCTCCTCTCCATCGTGTATCTCTCTCTCTCTCTCTCTCTCTCTCTCGCTCTGTCTCTCTCTCTCTCTCTCTCCCTTTCGTTTCCTCTATTCCTCCTCTTCCCCTATCCCTCACTCATCCCCTCCCTCTCTCTCCCTCCCCCTCCTTCCTCTCCCTGGTGGTGACAGTGTGTGTGTAGATGGAGGTGTGTTTTAGTCAGGCGCTGGGTGCTGTCTCCAGTGATAAACTATGGTATTGAACAGAGAGCCTTCCCCACACTGACACTGGGCTGGCCACTGGAGCGAGCCCTAATGGCCTCTAGTCTGTGGAGCGGAAACAGCCCATACGCGCTCTCTCACACACACACACACACACACACACACACACACACACACACACACACACACACACACACACACACACACACACACACACACACACACACACACACACACACACACACACCACACACACATAAGCATGCAGACACTGGTGTACACACTCATATCCGTACACTGACGCACACTATTTTGCATACATGTATACACACTGTGTGTGTGTGTGTGTGTGTGTGTGTGTGTGTGTGTGTGTGTGTGTGTGTGTGTGTGTGTGTGTGTGTGTGTGTGTGTGTGTGTGTGTGTGTGTGTGTGTGTGTGTGTGTGTGTGTGTGTGTGTGTGTGTGCGTGCGTGCGTGCGTGTTTGTGTTTCTAAGCCAGGGAAGAATGTAATGGAATCTGGTAACCAGATCACACACACTGGGCTGTGTTCATTACATTTTAATACACACCTGACGGCCAAATGTGACTCACTAGTCGCTCACAGTGAAACTAGTTTCATTTCAGTCTGAGCTATCCAAAATACTTCCAGATGATTTGTACAATATTAATAGAAATGCCATAATATATATTTCACATAGTAAGGGATCAATATCAAATAGATTTGTCCTACCAAAAAACAAGACAAGAATAAATATGTAGTGATACAATTCCTACCACTAAAATCCTACAGTAAGTGTTCACTGAAATATGCAACCAGTGAACATCCAATCACCAGCCTTGGCAATTCCAAGGCAAATCACTCCCACTCTGCAGCAACAGGTGTCAGAATCAGACAGTTAGTTTCATAAAAGAGAGAAGCAGTCACATACCTTTGTCAGGGTGTATATCCTGTGTCTGTGTCCTCTACTATCCACTCTGAGAACAGGTTCCTCAGTGGTTTCTCAGTAGCACTAGCCCTGCGAGCGGAGCGATGTTTAACCAGAGGTTGATTAGTCCTGAACCCTTTCTATTCCCATTAGCGACCTGGCACACGCCTAACTCTGCCCTTAACACCAGATTCTTCTGACCGCTGACCAGAGAGAAGCGCTGAACTAAAAATATTCTTAAAGGAACAGTGTACTCTATCTCCTTCTCTCTTTCTCAAGACACACCTCATAATCCTCTTTACTCTGAGAGATAGGCCAATCACGAACTATACTATAATCTGTTGTTGTACACCAGCAAAGTTCAGCCTGTCACTCAGACGACTCCGACTAGGGGTCAAATCTGGGGTCAAATTCCACCTTTAATCTGGTAAAATTACATCAATCTGCAGATCTGATTGAACTGAAAAGGGATTGAACACAAGTCGGAGAAACACCTCTGCTCATGGTATAAAACCATCAGTCAACTCCAAAATCAAACACCACTGAACATCCTAACATGAGTAATACCGCTAGGGGGTATTTCAAGACATGTATACAACATGCATACTACTGCGTTCAAGCAGCTCGCTGTCAACAGATTACTGCATCTTTTCCTTTACAATGCCTAGACAGCCTTCTGGTTGCATAACGCATCTATCTAAACTCTTTGTTCCTCACACACTTCATACTGACAAACTGATTTACAGAGCTCTGGGTCCTATTTTTTTAGGCACCAAACAAGAGAAAACAGAATGAAAAAGGAAACTAACTTAAGCTTGTCCAAAACATTTTGCCACGGTGTGTCCTAATGAATATGACCCTGTTTTGGTGAAGTAGGATGACGTTGCCCCTAGACACTGACGCTCGACGGTCAGTTTAGCGTTTTCCTCATAATTGTCAAGGTAGGGTTGGAGAAGGGTAAGCCGATAGATCTGCAGATCAGGACATTCAGGCATTGTCTGCCAGGATTTGTTTTGGTGCTCTGACCTCACCAGGAGGGTGAGGCTGATTAATAAAGGACATCAGGTTCTTCTGTTCTTAACGGGATTGACAGGTCAGAGAAGTCCCTGGTCGCATTACCCTGTTCGGATGTTTCATATATCAACCAATGGTTGCGGGTCATGTCGTCGACCATGTCATCGACTGCCAGATTACTATAACAAATTATATGCTTAGTTGATACATAAAATACTTATTAAGGCGTTGTAAGATCTGTCAGGCGTCAGCAACGCGTCTTAACCATTGGTTTCCCTTCCAATGATTAAGGGTCAGCAAGACCCATAGTCCATCATGACCCATAGAATTGGCTGATCCTAGATGGGGCAGTAATACACTTTTACACTATTGAGATGAGCTATACTGTTTCAGCGTGGGTACACATCCACCATGGCTGCTGGAACCATGTTGGAAAGGGAAAGAAGTCAGCTCAGTACAGTTCAGGTAGGCATGAAGGTGTGAATAGGGTCTATCGCTGCCTTTTATCTGTCTTCTCTATTCACTCACTCCAACAAATTTGCATTTAACCTTTACTTAACTAGGCAAGCCAGTTTAGAACAAATTCTTATTTACAATGACGGCCTATGACGGCCTACAATGACGGCCTTCTTGTCCCTTTCTCTCCTTCTCTCTAACCCCTCCTCTCTTCCTCTAACTGCAGAAGGATTCCTCAAATCAGTTAACATTTCCAGACGAATATAGTGATGTAGCAACACCATCGAATTATTCAACTGTAGTGAAGTGGGAGGAGTCCCTTGACAACTCACTGTGTAATCCGTCAGAGAGGGGAGGAGAGCAGACATACAGAGTTAGAGAGAGAGAGAGAGAGAGAGAGAGAACAGAGTGAGAGAGACACAGAGAGAGAGAGAAAACAGTGTGTGTGAGGGAGAGAGAGAGATAGAGAGAGAAACAGAATGAGACAGAGAGAGGGAGACAGAGAGAGACAGAGAGACAGAGAGAGACAGAGAGAGAAAGAGAGAAACAGAGAGAGAGAAGAGAGAGACAGAGAGAGAAAGAGAGACAGAGAGAGACAGAGAGAGAAAGAGAGAAACAGAGTGAGAGACAGAGAGAGACAGAAAGAGAGAAAGAGAGAAACAGAGTGAGACAGAGAGAAACAGAGTGAGACAGAGAGAGACAGAGAGAGAAAGAGAGAGAAACAGAGTGAGACAGAGAGAAACAGAGTGAGACAGAGAGAGACAGAGAGAACAGAGTGAGACAGAGAGAAACAGAGGAGAGAGAGAGAAACAGAGTGAGACAGAGAGAAACAGACAGAGAGAGACAGAGAGAGACAGAGAGAGAGACAGAGAGAGAAAGAGAGAAACAGAGTGAGACAGAGAGAGACAGAGAGAGAGAAGAGAGAAACAGAGAGGAGACAGAGAGAGACAGAGAGAGACAGAGAGAGACAGAGAGAGAGAGAAACAGAGAAACAGAGTGAGACAGAGAGACAGAGAGAGACAGAGAGAGACAGAGAGAGAGAGAGAAAGAGAGAAACAGAGTGAGACAGAGAGACAGAGAGAGAGAAGAGAGAACAGAGAGAGACAGAGACAAGAGAGAGACAGAGAGAGACAAGAGAGAGAGAGAGAAACAGAGTGAGACAGAGAGCGAGAGAGAGAGACAGAGAGAGACAGAGAGAGAGAGAGAGAGACAGAGAAACAGAGAGAGACAGAGAGAGAAAGAGAGAGAGAGACAGAGAGAGACAGAGAGAAACAGAGAGAGAGAGAAACAGAGTGAAAGAGAGAGACAGAGAGAGACAGAGAGAGAAACAGAGAGAGACAGAGAGAGAAAGAGAGAAACAGAGTGAGACAAAGAGAGAGACAGAGAGAGAAAGAGAGAAACAGAGTGAGACAGAGAGAAACAGAGAGAGACAAAGAGAGAGACAGAGAGAGAAAGAGAGAAACAGAGTGAGACAGAGAGAAACAGAGAGAGACAAAGAGAGAGACAGAGAGAGAAAGAGAGAAACAGAGTGAGACAGAGAGCGACAGAGAGAGACAAAGAGAGAGACAGAGAGAGAAAGAGAGAAACAGAGTGAGACAGAGAGAAACAGAGTGAGACAGAGAGAGAGACAGAGAGAGAAAGAGAGAGAGAGAGCAAAAGGAAGAGAAAGGGGAGCAAAAGGAAGAGAAAGGGGTTCCCTCCTTCATTTGTGCTCTCTCTCACACACCCCGCTGTGAATCCCTAGCAACACCTCTTGTTAGGGAAGTGCGTCACAGGTGGTGATGTCACTGTAACAAGGCCGGTCCACTTGGTACAGATTAGGAGGAGGAAGGTGGAGAGAAGGTGATTAGCCAGGCTTGTAATAGATGAGTCACACTGAAGGACACACACACACACACAGGCAGAAAAAAACATGCATACACACACACACATACACACAGACACACACGCAGACACACACGCATACAAACAAAGAAGGCAAAACACACCCCTACGTACAGGTCTACATACTGTATATTAATTCTAAAACATTATAAACATTGTGGTAAACATTCAAGGTGAAAGACGCCCCGAACACATTCAAAACAACATGGGTTTTGACTACAGCAAATAGAGGATTCGTTGAGTGCAGTAATCTCGCCAGGGCAAAACCAAACCATACAAACTCCAAGGCAACTCAAGTCTCTGACACAGCTTTCTCAAAATGAACTCCCCAAGCAGTTGTTCTGTAGCCTGGTCCCAGATCTGTTTGTGCTATCTTGCTATATCCTTGTCACTCATTGTCACACCAACAGGCATGTCCTTCCACTTAAAGGTCACCTTTGGGCACCAAAACGGTCCAAGTCTGCCTCTTTTCTCAATTTTCAAACCAAAATGGGGTGTGCCTTTGGTGGTTCATAGATGTGTCATTCTGGTGATTTGTGCCGTGACCGACGTAGCTAGTTCCTTAGCTAAGCTAGCCACTATAGCTAGCCTCCTCCAGTATGTGTTGATGTCATTTCACAGGATACATTTTTTGGACGGAAGCTGTAGACATTGGTAGGAAATGGCACTTGTAGCCAAATATCTTTGTAATTTTGTTTTGTTTTTAAGCATTAAAATGGCCTGCTATGATGGTTCATTGATCTGTTATACCGTTTAAAGTCATTTGTCCCCGCCCCCCAAAGTCACCTTTATAGCTGGAATCCACATTAGGTTAGCAGCACCACTGTTTACCCCAACACATTTGTTTTTCTTTTTATGAAACAGGAGAGGAGCATCATGGTAAAAAAGTGCAATAAATACTTTGCTGTTCTGTCGCGCGTGTAATAATGTGCAACGATTTCTGAGGGGAAAACACTGTTCGTTGTTGGAAGTCATTTCTTTCTATTTGGAACATCACAAACGGATGTGGCAGTTTCACCATTACTGATTCCAGCTTTAAAGAGACACTGATTGAACGTGTTTTGTGTTGCTCATTATAAAAACACGTTTTCAGTCTTGGAGGTGTGTTTCCTGACCGATTCAGTGTTTGGTTAGTGATGTTTGTCCCCCATAAGACACTTAAGACATGGAAGCCTATTTCACTTCCCTCACAATCCCCAGAATAAATCTAAGACAAATCAAGAAATCTGTAATTAATTTTCATGTTTTTTGCCGAGGATGTTTTAGTTGCGCAATTTTACATCTGACTAAGGTGTTTGGTGCAGTATTTCTGAAGTAACAAAATGCACAACGTGTTGTCTTATAGAAACAAAGTGGTAACTGCTGGGCAGGTCTGGACAGTTTCACTGTCACCGCAGCTGTTCACCCCATGTCAGTCGGCAAATGGACATCGTCAAATCAAAACCTTCATTTTAGGCGAGAATGACTTCATGATCAAAATGTAGTCAATTTGAACAATAAAATAACCGTTTCTGACTCATATCGATAACACATAGGCTGTTTTCAAAGGGATTTGTTGCTTTTTAACTCTCTTTAACACTGGACACTATACATCTGTATTCCATCCACTCAGGGAATGGCCACAGAGGAGCTATTGATTCTAACCTATAGCAATCAATAGCCTCACAATCAAACCCCGTGTGTGTGTTGGCATGAGGGGGGTCGTTATGTGTTTGTGTTTTATGTGAATGAATTGTATGTGTGAATTTCGTTTTGATTGACAAGTGTGTTTGTTTACGAGGTCGAAGGGTGTGTGTCGTTGAACCTTGAGGGCTTGTGTGTACAATAGGATCCAACAGACATGAATACAACATTCCCAGAGCTCATTGAATCCTCTCACACTTCTCCTGGGAATAGCTATGGAAACTGGGAAGAGAGAGAGAGAGAAAATGGGAGGTGTAAATGATATAACTGACCACTGTTAGAAATGTAAAACCATCTCTGCTTTTAGACCTGTACATAAGACTAAGTGGTGTTCTTGAAGTCGTCATAGTGCTGGGGCTGCTCACTATATGTTAATGAGGTCTTCCAAGGGCTCGGTCTAGACTCATAATGGCCGCCAGTGACTCCTCTGTTTCTGGGGGTTTCTGCAACCCTTCAAGAGTCAAGCGTTGCCATGGCATCTGTGACCTGCCGCCTGAGGGGTCGTAACTATGGGGTGAGTGAGGGTTGGAAATCACACATCAAACAATCAAGGTGCTCTGTGTGTGTGTGTGGCTGAATGTCCTGTGTGTACTCAAGAGCAGCCTCGAGGTATCAATGTTTTACACTGTGCTTAACATTAACCTTATGCTAAGTTGTGGTCAACTGGGGTATAAAGAGAGAATAGGGTTCAGCTTGGTACAGCTGTTGAGAGGAAGAGATGAGGAAGAGATGGTTAGAGAAAGCAGGGGAGGGAGAGGGAATGAAATAAATAGAAAGACAGGGAATAAATAAGAGAGAGATATTTAAGGAGTAGGTCTGTGTGAGCACTGTCTTGTCACGGACCTGAATCTCCTCTCCCTGCTGACAGAGTTGATTTTCCCAGAATCCCTGGAGCCCACTCCTGGGCTGCGGAACGAGTGTGAGTCAGAGCTTCTGAAGAGTCCAATCTGGGAGTCGTGAGGAGACTGGGAGACACACACACATAGAGGACGAACACACACATAAGAGAATATCACAATGTCACATACACACATATATACAATTATTTATTTTTTTAAATTGGGGGTGTCTCTCAACTTATTGTTAAAAGTTAGAATAGTAGAATACACCAGATGCCATTTCTAAATGTGTCGTGCATCTGCAGTGTTTCTCTTGTTATGTCACTCCATTAGCCATGTCAGCTAACACTCTATAGCCTGGTAGATAGTCTAGCCAGCTATCTAAACTTGTAGTAATCATGACCTGACCTCCAGGGGGACCCATTGATTGTGTTAGTCATTCTAGCTCAGCTCTTATATTAACACGACATAAGTCATTACAAAATGTGTAGAATTGCAGAAAACTTGCTTTAAAACTGCTACATTTTCTCTGGCAGTGTTACCCCCATGGCAGTGTTTTCTCTACTCCCCATGGCAGTGTTTTCTCTACGCCCCATGGCAGTGTTTTCTCTCTACATGGCAGTGTTTTCTCTACCCATGGCAGTGTTTTCTCTACGCCCCATGGCAGTGTTTTCAGTGTTTTCTCTACAGTCCCCATGGCAGTGTTTTCTGGCAGTGTTTCTACTCCCCATGGCAGTGTTTTCTCTACGCCCCATGGCAGTGTTTTCTCTACGCCCCATGGCAGTGTTTTCTCTCCCATGGCCCCATGGCAGTGTTTTCTCTACGCCCCATGGCAGTGTTTTCTCTACGCCCATGGCAGTGTTTTCTCTACGCCCCATGGCAGTGTTTTCTCTACCCCATGGCAGTGTTTTCCCCCCCATGGCAGTGTTTTCTCTACGCCCCATGGCAGTGTTTTTCTCTCCCATGGCAGCCCCATGGCAGTGTTTTCTCTATGGCAGTGTTTCCCCATGGCAGTGTTTTCTCTACGCCCCATGGCAGTGTTTTCCATGGCAGTGTTTTCTCTCTGGCACTTCCCCATGGCAGTGTTTTCTCTATGGCAGTGTTTTCCCATGGCAGTGTTTTCTCTACACCCCATGGCAGTGTTTTCTCTACTCCCCATGGCAGTGTTTTCTCTATGGCAGTGTCCTACTCCCATGGCAGTGTTTTCTCTACCCCATGCAGTGTTTTCCATGGCAGTGTTTTCTCCATGGCAGTGTTTCCCCATGGCAGTGTTTTCTCTAGTGTTTCACCCCATGGCAGTGTTTTCTCTACACCCCATGGCAGTGTTTTCTCTACGCCCATGGCAGTGTTTTCCCCATGGCAGTGTTTTCTCTACTCCCATGACAGTGTTTTCTCCGCCCCATGGCAGTGTTTTCTCTCCGCCCCATGGCAGTGTTTTCTCTCCGCCCCATGGCAGTGTCTTACCCCATGGCAGTGTTTTCTCTACTCCCCATGGCAGTGTTTTCTCTACTCCCCATGGCAGTGTTTTCTCTACTCCCGATGGCAGTGTTTTCTCTACTCCCCATGGCAGTGTTTTCTCTACACCCATGGCAGTGGTTTCTCTATGGCCCATGACAGTGTTTCCCCCCATGGCAGTGTTTTCTCTACTCCCCATGACAGTGTTTTCTCTACGCCCCATGGCAGTGTTTTCTCTACTCCCCATGGCAGTGTTTTCTCTACCCCCCATGGCAGTGTTTTCTCTACCCCATGGCAGTGTTTTCTGACAGTGTACGCCCCATGACAGTGTTTTCTCTACACCCCATGGCAGTGTTTTCTCTACGCCCCATGGCAGTGTTTTCTCTACGGCCCATGACAGTGTTTTTCTCTACTCCCCCCATGGCAGTGTTTTCTCTACGCCCCCATGACAGTGTTTTCTCTACGCCCCATGGCAGTGTTTTCTCTATGCCCCATGGCAGTGTTTTCTCTACTCCCCATGGCAGTGTTTTCTCTACTCCCATGGCAGTGTTTTCTCTACTCCCCATGGCAGTGTTTTCTCTACGCCCCATGGCAGTGTTTTCTCTACTCCCCATGGCAGTGTTTTCTCTACTCCCATGACAGTGTTTTCTCTACGCCCCATGGCAGTGTTTTCTCTACGCCCCATGGCAGTGTTTTCTCCCATGACAGTGTTTTCTCTATGGCCCATGACAGTGTTTTCTCCATGGCAGTGTTTTCCACCCCCATGGCAGTGTTTTCTCTATTCCCCCCATGGCAGTGTTTTCTCCCCATGACAGTGTTTTCTCCCCCATGACAGTGTTTTCATGGCAGTGTTTTCTCTACTCCCCATGGCAGTGTTTTCTCTACTCCCCATGGCAGTGTTTTCTCTACTCCCCATGACAGTGTTTTCTCTACCCCATGGCAGTGTTTTCTCTACGCCCCATGGCAGTGTTTTCTCTACTCCCCATGGCAGTGTTTTCTCTACTCCCCCATGGCAGTGTTTTCTCTACGCCCCATGGCAGTGTTTTGGCAGTGTTTTCTACTCCCATGGCAGTGTTTTCTCTACTCCCCATGGCAGTGTTTTCTCTGTTTTCTCCCCATGGCAGTGTTTTCTCTACTCCCATGACAGTGTTTTCTCTACTCCCCATGACAGTGTTTTCTCTACTGACAGTGTTTTCCCCCCATGACAGTGTTTTCTCTACTCCCCATGACAGTGTTTTCTCTACTCCCCATGGCAGTGTTTTCTCTACTCCCCATGGCAGTGTTTTCTCTACTCCCCATGGCAGTGTTTTCTCTACAGCCCATGGCAGTGTTTTCTCTACGTCCCCATGGCAGTGTTTTCTCTACGGCCCATGACAGTGTTTTCTCTACGGCCCATGACAGTGTTTTCTCTACGTCCCATGACAGTGTTTTCTCTGGCAGTGTTTTTCTACCCCATGACAGTGTTTTTCTCCGCCCATGACAGTGTTTTCTCTATGACAGTGTTTTCCATGACAGTGTTTTCTCTCTATGGCAGTGTTTTCTCTACCATGGCAGTGTTTTACCCCCATGACAGTGTTCCCATGACAGTGTTTTCTCTACGTCCCATGACAGTGTTTTCTCTACGTCCCCATGACAGTGTTTTCTCTACGTCCCATGACAGTGTTTTCTCTACGCCCCATGGCAGTGTTTTCTCTACGTCCCATGACAGTGTTTTCCTCCCCATGACAGTGTTTTCTCTACGTCCCATGGCAGTGTTTTCTCTACTCTCCCCATGACAGTGTTTTCTCTACTCCCATGACAGTGTTTTCTCCGCCCCATGGCAGTGTTTCCCCCATGACAGTGTTTTCTCTACAGCCCCATGGCAGTGTTTTCTCTCCGCCCCATGGCAGTGTTTTCTCTACGCCCCATGGCAGTGTTTTCTCTACGCCCCATGGCAGTGTTTTCTCTAGTGTTTTCTCCCCATGGCAGTGTTTTCTCTACTCCCCATGGCAGTGTTTTCTCTACGTCCCATGACAGTGTTTTCTCCCCATGACAGTGTTTTCAGTCTACACCCCATGGCAGTGTTTTCTCTACACCCCATGACAGTGTTTTCTCTACACCCCATGGCAGTGTTTTCTCTACTCCCCATGGCAGTGTTTTCTCTATGGCAGTGTTTTTCCCATGACAGTGTTTTCTCTACATGCCCCATGGCAGTGTTTTCTCTGGCAGTGTTTTCTCCCCCATGGCAGTGTTTTCTCTACTCCCCCATGGCAGTGTTTTCTCTACGCCCCATGGCAGTGTTTTTCTCTACCCCCATGGCAGTGTTTTCTCCCATGACAGTGTCCCCCCCATGGCAGTGTTTTCTCTACTCCCCATGGCAGTGTTTTCTCTACTCCCCATGGCAGTGTTTTCTCTACAGCCCCATGGCAGTGTTTTCTCTACATGGCAGTGTTTTCTCCATGGCAGTGTTTTCTCTACGCCCCATGGCAGTGTTTTCTCTACATGGCAGTGTTTTCTCCATGGCAGTGTTTTCTCTACTCCCCATGGCAGTGTTTTCTCTACTCCCCATGGCAGTGTTTTCTCTACGCCCATGGCAGTGTTTTCTCTACTCCCCATGGCAGTGTTTTCTCTACTCCCCATGGCAGTGTTTTCTCTATGGCAGTGTCCCATGGCAGTGTTTTCTCTACTCCCCATGGCAGTGTTTTCTCTACTCCCCATGTGTTTTCTCTACTCCCCATGGCCCCATGGCAGTGTTTTCTCTACGTCCCATGGCAGTGTTTTCTCTACTCCCCATGGCAGTGTTTTCTCTATGGCAGTGTTTTTCCCCATGGCAGTGTTTTCTCTACTCCCATGGCAGTGTTTTCTCTACTCCCCATGGCAGTGTTTTCTCTACACCCCATGGCAGTGTTTTCTCTACTCCCCATGGCAGTGTTTTCTCTACAGCCCATGGCAGTGTTTTCTCTACACCCCAGCAGGAGACCACATACCTCTATAGCCCTTATATCCATTGTCCCATTCTGTCTATTATAAAGAAGTGATGAACTTCCATAGGTCATTTTTACAGTACGGGGATCTGTGTGCCATCTAGTGGCAATCCCATGACAACAACGGTGACGTGCATTTCAATACAGTCTACAATAGGCCAACCTACACACGACCACAAAGAAACAAACCAGTGGGTTAGCAAACATATGGTGTCTTCCTATTCATTCATCTGACTAAGACCCAGTACAAACATATTCTTCTGAGTGGAACCTCGAGCAGTGGAGGCTGCTGAAGGGGGGAACGGCTCATAATAACGTCTGGAACGAAGCGAATGGAATGACATCAAACACATGGCAACCGTGTATTTGATGTATTTGATACCATTCCACTTATTCTGCTCCAGCCATTACAACAAGCCTGTCCTCCCCAATTAAAGTACCATCAACCTCCTGTCATCAAGAGAGACTCTTTTCCATGGTAAAACCAGACATATTTCAATCCATCTCTAAATCCGAGATAGCTTGTTGTGAGACACATCGGTGTTGCATTCCTACCTACCAGCTGTTTAGCCTTGTCTATGCTGCAATACAGACCTGTCATTGACACAACAGAACAGAATGCCTCAGTTCAAAGCTACATGAATATGCATAGATGTAGCTTAATCATGCTTGTTGTAATGGTTCCAGGTTGATGTTTTTGCAGTCGTGCTGCACGTTTCAAGCGTCTCAGATTTGCTGACATAGGATCAGATTTTGTGTTTTAGATTATAATGAATATGATTATATGGACAGGGGAGACCTGACTCTAGATCAGAACTCATACTCTGAGACACTTGATACATACAACCCCTGATGATTAGCCCGCGACACAACTGCAAAAAGGTTAAGTGAACCGCCTGGGCCACTTAACCTGGATCAGCACCGATGTTTCAAGCAGTGAGCAAGTGTGTGCCTCTGCTTTGAGGAATCTATGGGTGTATCTCAGTCATCTAAAATGGGTTCTTCTCCTTGTTTCCTTTCCGCCATTGGCATCCACCATACTGCTTTAAATTTTCAGATGAGTACAGATGAAGAGGAGACGAGAGCAGGAAGCTACTCCAGACTATTGAGATGCACCCAAAGAGAGCAGTCACTGCAATGTCAATGACATAATAAACCCTGTGTTTAAACAGCCTTTTTAAAGGGGTACAAATATACTGTAGTGTGTTGTTTTATCATTGGTAGTCACCTATCACACCATTCCAAAGGTGTGTGCGTGCACTTGCACACGCACGCACTCACCACAGCAGGTTGGTGGCACCTTAATCGGGAGGATGAGCTCGTGGTAATGGCCAGAGCGGAATGAGTGGAATGGTATCAAACACATGGTTTCTATGTGGTTGATGCCATTGCATGAGCGTCGTTCCAGACATTATTATGAGCTGTCCTCCCTCAGCAGCCTCCACTGTCACACACACACACACATACAGCCCTTGTGTTCTTGGGGCAGCACCCATGGTAACGAACCCTGTGAATTCACAACACGTTTGTGACTCTTGGGGCCTGGGAACATAGATTGTGCTACTCTCATCAGTTAAGCTGAGGTTTCCACATGCACACTCTCTCTGTGTGACTGGATGGCTGCAGCGTCTGTGTGTGTGTGTGTGTGTGTGTATATGTGTGTGTGTGTATGTCAGTCAGAGGGTTCAGGGAGTTTGTGCCCACGCAGAGAGTGGTAGAGAACCTTTTAAGGTACCTGCAGGGATTCCGTGGTAGAGCACCATTTTAGGTAACACGCTGTGCCACTGTAGGCTCAATTAGAGTGGAGATGACGACCTCACGAAGGCCTTTAGTGACACTGTGTTAACTGTTAACCATCTGTCTCTCTAAAACTCTTAGACATAATCTTCAAAACTACAGACATAGAGTGACACACAGTGCAAGACGTTGTGGCTGATGAACATAAACAGCTGATGGTCATTGCATTCCAGTCACATAATTGATATACAGGGAACTTAGACTACTAACTAAAGTGTTCGAACAGGGGTGTTCATTCCATTGAGTTTAGTGTCTGTTTATTTTTGTTAAGACCTAGACAACCAGGTGGGAGGAGTTCCTTACTAATTAGTGACCTTAATTCATCAGTCAAGTCCAAGGGAGGAGTTAAAACCCGCAGACACTCAGCCCTCCGTGGAATGAGTTGGACACGTGAACTAGAATGACAGCTAAAATGTCATCCCCTGAAAAGCTAGGTAGGGATGGAAGTCCATTGGAACAGAGAATAGTGACCTCTTGTGGCTAATCCAAAACATGAACCTCCAGTTTAATTATTCATGACAAGGGGTGTTTTCATCCACAAGGAAGGCTGCCTCTTACTTATACAGCATAACATATCAATGACCTTTTTTGACACATCATTTCTGCCTTTAGTCAATGAAATCTCTCTGAGAGCCGTGGTCAACCCACTGAAGGATGTGGACAGAGAGCTTGTGATTCTACTTCAATATTTACTATACTTAGCACTGAGAGCCCACTATGGTTGTGTTTACACAGGCAGCCCAATTCTGATCTATTGCCACTAATTGGTATTTTAATCAATCAGATTGGCTCTTTAGCCAATAATATCAGAATTCGGCTGCCTCTGTAAACACAGCCATTGTGATTCAGCACGCACCTTAGAACTGAGTCACATCTTCCTCCACGGTCTGGGTTCAGAAGTCCTCTGGTGAAGGAGTAGGCTTCACTGTCTGTTGGAAAGTATTTTTAAAACGTTTTTTAAAGAAGATATAATACTGTGTAATTCACCATAATGTAAAAATACGTTTTCATCAGCTCAACCTTTTACCTGTGTGTTTGAGTGTGCAAACTGACTGCTCCCAGTCCCACCTGTGACTAAATGTGATAAAATGACTGTACAACACAAACAAAATACCTTTTGTCAACTCAGATTCACATGCATCAGACTGTACCATATATAACTGGAGAGAAGTTACAAAAGAACAACAACAAGGCTAGGTTTTACAGGAAATGTTTAATTAGACAACTGAACGCATGCCAGGAAGAACCATGTTACAGCAGAGGTATCTGTTCTCTCCTCGTCCACCTTACACATCGTGAGAGACCGGAAACATACCACAAACCACCAGGAAACCTTGCTATCTGCTGTCCATTATTGCTGTGACAAATCAGTCTTGTTGTATACTGAGGGGGAAACACATTGTTGTATGAAAAGTTGAAGGTCTTAATACAAGTTTTGGGGTTGGAGTATCATCACTGGGGTGTATTCATTAGCAGACACCATAGCAAAACGTTTAGCTACAGAAAACGATTTGCGACAAAAATGTGCGTTTGTTATTGGACAAGTTCAGGTTAGTCCCTCCCCGTTTCGGCCTGTTTGCTTCTGTTTGGTTCCTAGTGAATACACCCCTGGTACATGTTGGCATCTTTGTTTGGGCAAAATGAAGAATATTCACATCTCTCTTGCACATGTTGCCCACAGGACTTTTACCTCTCACAGGAAACATCTAGAGACAATAGAAAAGATGCACTTAAGTAGCATTCACATGCAGCTTTAACTCAGCGTCCTCAGACTAGGTTTAGATTGGAACCTTTTCCTTACTAATTCTTACATAGGAATTCACAGCTAATGTTTATCAGGTTTTGGGTAGTATTATCTTACATAAAATGAGTATTTGGGATGAACGAAATAGGTGGATGGGATTCCAAACTCCAACGAAAACACCTCCTGGGTAGAAAAATGAGCCATTTAGGAAAAGACCAGAAGAGACAGAAACATAGAAGAGGGTTTGAGAAACTTGTGCTTATCATCCTGAAGGCTCTCAGTCTGGATACTGTAAACACACAACAACCCCCCTGCTCCCACCTTCACCCGTGGTTCACTTCCCAAAACACGCCCCCGGGCTCACGCCCCTGTCCTTGACAGAGGAAGTCCGTCCTCATTGGTCCGTTTGTGTTTCTCAACGTGCCACAGTTTTTTCTTGATTATTGATGAGCCAAAATACCAGAATATCAAAAATAAATGCAACCCTTTCACAAAACAATGAGAAATAAATAATCAGTGGTGTTCTGCTTGTATATATTTACATACATAAAGAGTCGTTTTGTTGTTGTATGTATATGTACAGAATCAATAGGCAGTCTGTTTTTTCAGACTGAGCACGATATGACTGGAATTATAAATTCACACGCAACTCCAGGAGAAAGCAAAGAAAGAAAAATAACTTAAAGGGGCAGGTCAAAAATTCTACTACATAATTGTTTACCCCTACAGGGATGCAGTGGTTTGTAGTAGAGAGAGAAGTAAATATCAAATAAAAACAGAAAATAGATTTTTCTTTCATAGGACTCCTTTAACATAAAAACCTTACACAACGAGTAACTGGCGAAAATAGCTTATTCAAATCATGAACATTGATTGACTACGACATGCACAATGCTTTTCAAGCCTTGGGAGGAAGAGAAGCTTGATTTTGCTGCACAGATCACAGGCTAATGTGGATTTTGTCATTTTATATTGAATAATTCTGTTATTGAACTATAAACAATATGCAGGGCACCGTTGTGGATTGTTAATCAGCTAACTGTGCCCCATTTAATCTGTTTGACCTATAAGACAGTCAAGCTCTATGTACAAGCCCAAAGTGCTCATTCATGAGAGTCATTGTGAATCGAATCAGTTGAATAAAGTTGATCCGACAAACTGTATTGTGGGAAATGCAGTTCACTCTCTGAAAATGACTGTGCTTCTTTTGATGTATTTCGGTTCTAGTTTGTAATCGACTGGACAAATGATTCTTTATCCTTATAGTTCTTCCATTCTCTATATAGTGGACATCCTCTTCCTTCTGCGCATGTCAACAAGGCCAGTAGCTGCAGTAACAGACGTCCCTACTGAACTTAAATGTCTTAACCCCTTGTCTGAAATGTCTTCTGAAATGTCCTGTAGGGGCCATTATCCAAACTTGTCCAGAGGTCTGAATATGTATCATCCTCACTGAAAATGAATGTTTTTTTAACCCCATCCCAGTCCTATACGGAAGTAGCGTCTGTACAGAAGGGCTATGTGTCCACCAGATAACTCGGTCCCACTTGCAACACGGACCTGGACTACACAGTTCCTCAAATTGTACCCCCTGGGCCACTATATCCACATGGTTAGCATGTACAGTACGCATACGATTCCAGTTTAGCCTCAGTCTTCAATGTCCTGTTAGTCGCCAGGCTTCTCCAAGTCTTCACAGGGTATTTGCAGTGTGTGTGTGTGTGTGTGTGTGTGTGTGTGTGTGTGTGTGTGTGTGTGTGTGTGTGTGTGTGTGTGTGTGTGTGTGTGTGTGTGTGTGTGTGTGTGTGTGTGCTTTATGTGTGTATGTTTTAGACATTCCATTTGGACGGTATATTTCTGTCTACATATTATGTGTGAATGAGCACATGACCATGAGTATTGCATTATGTGGGATCCTACATTACATCTTTATGGGATAGCAAGTCTATATTTAATGTACAATATGTGTGTAAGTGTGTGTGTTGCTGTGTGTGTGTCTCAGACACTCCGGGGAGTCTCTGTTACTCATGGGTTCTCCTGTTTCGCCTTCTTATTCTCTGCCATCCGCCTCCCACATGGCCGTGTGCTGGGGTCCACCTCTGGCCCCACCACCCAGGCACCTGGGTTCCCCCGGGCGCCTTGGCCCTTCTGGGGGCTCTGGGTGGGTGTGGCCTGAGAGTTCTGGGCATTCTGGTTGTTGTTTTAGGGGCCTGTGCCTGGGTTAGCGTACCCCGCATGGTGGTACCTTCTGGGGTTCGTGCTCCCGGGGGCTACCTTCTTTGTTCTGCTGCTGCACGGCTGGATGCCCGCTCTGCTGCTTCTGGGCATTGGGTGCACCTGCGCCAAGGACTACTTTAGGCTTTAGGCCTGAGCTTGGGCTCATGCCGTCAGGACCTGCAGACTTTGGTCATTGGTGGTGATGGTGGGGTTTTCAGGCGCTGCTTGCTCCTTCCGCCACACACGCTCGCAGAACTCCTCCACGCTGTTCAGGTCAGGGTGGTCCAGGAGGAGAAATCCCTGTACCACAGCTTGTGTTTTGTTGAGTGCCCTGCACCAGCAGACACCTGCCACCAGACCCACTACCTGCGCGCCCAGACCCTCCAGCTCCACCCTGAAACCCACCAGGCAGCAGCTCACCCGGCCTCTGTGTGGGGATTGACCTCGGAGGGAGAGGCGGGAGAGGCTGGATGAGCCGTGCCACAGCGTGGCAGGTGTAGACGCCTGAGTGGGCCTGGGTGAGGATGCGGATGAGCAGGCCCTGCTCCGTGCGTATCATCCTGTCCTCCGACTTGATCTGGAGAGAGAGATGGAGGAGGGAAATGAGGATGGGAGGAAAGCGAGGGAATAGAAAGGGTGGGGTGGATTCAATATCCACTCAATATGGTTACATTTGAGTGCATGACAAATTATTAACAAACTGAAGCAATTTCAGGTAATCATTTGTGAAGGTTTTGTGTGCTTGCAAAAGTTATTGAAAATGATTGGGACGTTATTGAGAATGATGGTGAATAGGACACATCTTGCATGCAGAGTGTGTGTGTACCCACCTCATGTTTGCGGTCCTCGTTGGGTCTTTTTGGAGCTGCCAGTAGATGAGGGCTCTCTGGGACTTGGGACTACACTCCAGGAACATGCTGCTGTTCTCCACTCCGTACCTCCTGTCTCCACATGACCCAGCCCGTGCGTCATCTACACAGAACACAAGGATAGGGTTACCAGAAACACCACAGTGGGGTTTGTGTGTGTGTGTGTGTGTGTGTGTGTGTGTGTGTGTGTGTGTGTGTGTGTGTGTGTGTGTGTGTGTGTGTGTGTGTATGTGTGTGTGTGTGTGAGAGGAAAGCGTAAAATAAAAATCTAAAGCGTTTGTACCATGATGCTGCAGGTCGGAGCACTGGGAGAGGATCTCCATCTCTGATGTCCTGGCGTCCGTCTCTGTGATACAAACAAAGAAACATACACATGTTAGATTGTGTTCCCAGTGAGTTAATCAAACGTCCCTCACACACAACATATCAACCTGTAGGGTATTCGGTCAGGCCCCTCACTGCTCTGTTTCCTCCAAATATTTCTCTTATTTCCAGTGATTGAGGGCTCTATGTACTGTGACGTTTCTACCACTAGAGGCGATCTTAACCAGTGGCACAGCTGACACATTTGTGCAGTACAACTGAAGAACAGACCAGAACTGTTTATTTCACCATCAGCCCTCTGTTAAGTCTGATGCTATTGGGTAGGTGGATATTAAAAAGAGAGAAAATCACAGGCACATTTAAAAACAACCTTTGCTTCTATTAAAAGGAATGATTCATTGTGATTCATCGTTCAGGGACATGTCATTACTAAACATGAAACACAGATAGCCTGGGCCTTGAAAATCCTGAGTATGTCCTCCACGACTTGAAAGACCCTTTAGTCGATACAGTGTGTGTGTGTGTGTGTGTGTGTGTGTGTGTGTGTGTGTGTGTGTGTGTGTGTGTGTGTGTGTGTGTGTGTGTGTGTGTGTGTGTGTGTATGTTTTAGAGCATTCCATTGGGGCGGTATTTTTCTGTCTACATATTATTTGTGAATGAGCATATGACCATGAGTATTGCATTATGTGGGATCCTACAACATGCTTCCCTGTGCTCCCTATGTGTTCCTGGTTCATTACCACTAAGATCATAGGCTCTTACGTGTCGTAAAAATCTGAAGGGAGAGAGGGGAGCACAGCCAAAGGTGGAGGTCTCTAGGTCTCGTGGTCAGGTTTCTATAACCATACAGGACATATATATATATATATATATATATATACACACACACATATAAACAACATGTACACACACCCATTTACCCACCCACACACACACATAAATAAATACACTTACACATGCATATCCCCTCCGACGCACACCCTGCTCCTACCCAACACCCAGACACACACACTCCACCACTCTTCCTACATTTCCTCCCAAGCATTCCTGCCTTTGGCTGTCTGAACACGTGCAGGGCAGTCCGAGTGCCTGCTGAGCCGAGCCCGGGCGTCTGGTTCTCATTTAGCTGGAGAATAAAATATTTGGAGAGTACTGGAGCGCCCCAGCAGCTCTGACCAAGGGTGTACCACCACCCCTCTACCGCCCTCCTTCTGAGGCTGCTATTCAATTCACTCATACTTCCCTAGTGTAGATGTTGATCTGAGGTCAGTTTTGTGTTTTCGGACCTGATGGTTAGGGTTAGGTTTGAGGGAGGGTACGCTGATCATAGATCTGTATTTAATAGAGAGTTGTGCTGGACGGAGGTGGAGGGCTGGTAGTGGTCAGGCTAATCCTGCTGGATGGAGGAGAAGGTCATTTATGGGTGTGTTTGTTCATAGCTCTCGGCTGGTGGGGGTGAAGAAGTCAGACGGCTCATGTTGGCCTATTATTTGGTGTGTGTGGCTATGTGGGTGTTTTATAACTCTTGGCTATAGGGTGAAGTGGTTCTAACACTGCTACTGGCCAGGACTGTGTGTGTGCGGGGAAGCATGGTTTTACCACCCCTGAGCTGTGGAATGCACAACAATCACACAAATTGAATGTGTGTACCAGTGTATTTGTGTACGTGTACAAAGGCAAGAACAGTAGGTGAACCCTTTGGAATTACCCGGATCTCTGCATAAATTGGTCATCAAATTTGATCTGATCTTCATCTAAGTCACAACAATAGACAAACACAGTGTGCTTAAATTAATAACACATAAATAATTGTATTGTTCTTGTCTATATTGAATATGTCATTTAAACATTCACAGTCTAGGTTGTAAAAAGTATGTGAACCCCCCAGGCTAATGACTTCTCCAAAAGCTAATTGGAGTCAGGAGTCAGCTAACCTGCAGTCCAATCAATGAGACCAGATTGTAGATGTTGTTTAGAGCTGCCCTGCCATATCAAAAACACACACAACATGTGAGTTTGCTGTTCACAAGAAGCATTGCCTGATGTGAACCATTCCTCAAACAAAACAGGACCTACGATTAAGAATTGTTGACTTGCATAAAGCTGGAAAGGGTTTCTCTCTAAAAGCCTTAATGTTCATCAGTCCACAGTAAGACACATTGTCTATAAATGGAGAAAGTTCAGCACTGTTGATACTCTCCCTTGGAATAGCCCTCCTGCAAAGATGACTGCAAGAGCACAGCGCAGAATGCTCAATGAGGTTAAGAAGAATCCTAGAGTGTCAGCTAAAGACTTACAGAAATCTCTGGAACATGTTAACATCTCTTTTGACGAGTCTACGATACTAAACAAGAATGATGTTAATGGGAGGACACCACGGATGAAGCCACTGCTCTCCAAAAAACCATTTCTGCACGTCTGAAGTTTGCAAAAGTGAACCTGGATGTTCCGCAGCGCAACTGACAAAATATTCTGTGGACAGATGAAACTACAGTTGAGTTGTTTGGAACGAACACAACACTATGTGTGGAGAAAAAGGCACAGCACACCAACATCAAAACCTCATCCCAACTGTAAAGTATGGTGGATGGAGCATCATGGTTAGGGCTGCTTTGCTGACTCAGGGCCTGACAGCTTGCTATCATCAATGGAAAAATGAATTCCCAAGATGATCAAGACATTTGCAGGAGAATGTTAGGCTATCTGTCTGCCAATTGAAGTTCAACAGAAGTTGGGTGGACGCAACAGGACAACGGCCCAAAACACAGAAGTAAATCAACAACAGAATGGCCTCAACAGAAGAAAATACACCTTCTGGAGTGGCCCAGTCAGAGTCCTGACTTCAACCCGATTGAGATGCTGTGGCATGACCTCAAGAGAGCAGTTCACACCAGACATCCCAAGAATATTGCTTAACTGAAACAGTTCTGTAAAGAGGAATGGTCCAAAATGTCTCCTGTTGTGCAGGTCTGATCCACAACTGAGTTTGGTGAGGTTGTTGCTGCCAAAGGAGGGCCAGAGTTCACATATCTTTTTCACCCTGCACTGTGAATGTTTACACCATGTGTTCCATAAAGACATGAAAACATATCATTGTTTGTGTTATTAGTTAAAACAGACTGTGTTTGTCTATTGTTGTGACCTAGATGAAGATCAGATCAAATTTTATGACCAATTCATGCAGAAATCCAGGTATTTCCAAAGGGTTTACATACTTTTTCTTGACATTGTATGTGATATGTGGGCATGTGCACACATGTCCCTAAATGCTTGTATGTGGATTCTGTGTATATATGTGTATGCATAGGAACTTTTCTGTCTGTTTGTCTTTCTGTGTGTGTGTGTGTGTGTGTGTATTCATACTTTATGTTTACAAACCAGCATCCTACTACTTCAGACCCTCATTCTGCTTTTCTGCATTCATACTTGCCTGTGTGTGTCCCTACGAGAATGTCTGTGTGTGTGTGTATTCTACCGCTTGCGGTAGGGAAGTAACGGGAGCACTCTGTTCCATCCCAGGCACAGTAGGGGTCACGGGCCAGACAGCACTCAGCGCAAGCCTTCCCGTACACCTCACAGCGGTGCAAAGGCATCTGGGAAACGCCTAGCGCCGAGCCCAGGTACAGCTGTTGCTGTTTGGTGGAAAGCTCCATTGCTGTGATGGGGGTGGGCTCCTGCAGAAAGACACAGTTAGAGAAGATATAACACTCTGATTCATTTAGACACCCCCTCATAACTCCCTATGGAATTTCCCCACTCCTCCCTTTTTATTTCAGAGCTAGACATTGATCATGTACCCTTCACTTCCCAACAAAATGACTGGTGTTCTATTACACTCCCTTGAATATTTTCCATGTAAATACAATCAATTATAACCATAACCAGTTTCCCAGTGTGTGACCGTACCCTGAACACGGTCATCTCCTCCAGGACCACCTCTTCCAGGTCATGCCAGCTCTCTCTTGGGATGGTAACCACCTTCAGGACCGTGCCCAGGTCTACAACAGGAAACATACATCAGTATTCAGTTATCTATCTGACTCTAACCACCTACAGGACCATGCCCAGGTCTACAACAGGAAAACATACATCAGTATTCAGTTATCTATCTGACCCTAACCACCTATTCAGGACTGTGCCCAGGTCTACAACAGGAAACATACATCAGTATTCAGTTATCTCTCTGACTCTAACCACCTACAGGACCGTGCCCAGGTCTACAACAGGAAACATACATCAGTATTCAGTTATCTATCTGACTCTAACCACCTACTCCCAGGTGAAACATACATCAGTATTCAGTTATCTCTCTGACTCTAACCACCAGGACCGTGCCCAGGTCTACAACAGGAAACATACATCAGTATTCAGTTATCTCTCTGACTCTAACCACCTACAGGACCGTGCCCAGGTCTACAACAGGAAACATACATCAGTATTCAGTTATCTCTCTGACTCTAACCACCTACAGGACCGTGCCCAGGTCTACAACAGGAAACATACATCAGTATTCAGTTATCTCTGACTCTAACCACCTACAGGACCGTGCCCAGGTCTACAACAGGAAACATACATCAGTATTCAGTTATCTATCTGACTCTAACCACCTACAGGACCGTGCCCAGGTCTACAACAGGAAACATACATCAGTATTCAGTTATCTCTCTGACTCTAACCACCTACAGGACCGTGCCCAGGTCTACAACAGGAAACATACATCAGTATTCAGTTATCTCTCTGACTCTAACCACCTACAGGACCGTGCCCAGGTCTACAACAGGAAACATACATCAGTATTCAGTTATCTATCTGACTCTAACCACCTACAGGACCGTGCCCAGGTCTACAACAGGAAACATACATCAGTATTCAGTTATCTCTCTGACTCTAACCACCTACAGGACCGTGCCCAGGTCTACAACAGGAAACATACATCAGTTATCATCAACATTCAGGTCTACAACAGGAAATAATATTCAGTTACACTACAATATAACAGTTCAGTCAGTTATCTATCTGACTCTAACCACCTACAGGAAGGAGGCAACGAATCATTGCAGGACTTTCAAAAAGAAGGAGGCAACGAATCATTGCAGTTTATTGAAGTTGATGTCAAGGTGAACTTTGCTCAAGGGGACATTTGCTTGCCTTAGGTGCTCATGCAGCGTAACAACCTTGAGCACAAATCATAAATTCCCCCCCAAAAAACGCAGACTTTTTTTAACGTAGCATTCAACCAGTTGGATTGCTAATTAAAAAAAAAGGATAATATAAAAATAAATGAATCATATCTCACTGACCTGTTCCAATGAACATGACGTCGTACTGTCCGTCCTCGGCCTCCACCTTGTCCACCACTAGCTGGGAGAACTGGTAGTCCACATCAGTCCTCACCACGATGGGACGACCCCCGATGGGGTGCACAGGGTTAAACATGGCCGGGTGGCCCCGCGCAAAGGTGATCACATCATCAGGGAGGTCCTTGGTGGAGTCAAAGCCCCCAAAAGTTTTACTGGGGCACTATGAAGAACAAGAGGCTATAGGTCAGGTTTAATACATCTATGTGTCTGGAACTGAGGTCATAGCTGGGGCACTATGAAGAACAGGAGGTTCTAGAGTTAACAAGTCACATTTAATACATCTATGTGTCTGGAACTGAGGTCATAGCTGGGGCACTATGAAGAACAGGAGGTTCTAGAGTTAACAAGTCACATTTAATACATCTATGTGTCTGGAACTGAGGTCATAGCTGGGGCACTATGAAGAACAGGAGGTTCTAGAGTTAACAAGTCACATTTAATACATCTATGTGTCTGGAACTGAGGTCATAGCTGGGGCACTATGAAGAACAGGAGGTTCTAGAGTTAACAAGTCACATTTAATACATCTATGTGTCTGGAACTGAGGTCATAGCTGGGGCACTATGAAGAACAGGAGGTTCTAGAGTTAACAAGTCACATTTAATACATCTATGTGTCTGGAACTGAGGTCATAGCTGGGGCACTATGAAGAACAGGAGGTTCTAGAGTTAACAAGTCACATTTAATACATCTATGTGTCTGGAACTGAGGTCATAGCTGGGGCACTATGAAGAACAGGAGGTTCTAGAGTTAACATGTCACATTTAATACATCTATGTGTCTGGAACTGAGGTCATAGCTGGGGCACTATGAAGAACAGGAGGTTCTAGAGTTAACAAGTCACATTTAATACATCTATGTGTCTGGAACTGAGGTCATATGTATTTCATGTTGAGCCGTGTTATAATAAGTAGGGAATATGGTTATTGAGGTTATTGTGATGAATACTAATGTTACATTTTCCTTTCATAAGTCACCTATTACCTTGCTATAACTATTGATATTCATGACTTCTATAAAAGTTGACATGTGTGCCATCAGTCACTTGCTACTTCCATATACGTAAATATAGGTATCCGTTGTGAATTACTTGTATTTGTCTATTAGCTTCTAAGTAGCAGCTATGAGGTGCTATAACTTGTCATAACCCCATATGACCCCCTGTGACTCACCGTGCCAGGGGGGGTAGGGCACCCTCCCCTGGAAGGGTACCCACTGGTAGGTGGGCCCATCTCGGTGGGCATAGGGACCCAGGAAGACCCTCCGGATGTCTGCCATGTTGTACATACACACTGCTGAGCCTTTGAATATGTTACTGTAGAGGGGAGTAGGGAGGCAGGAGAGAGGATGAGAAGAGGGTAGAGGGAAAGAGGGAGAGAGGGAGAGGAGAGGGAGAGAGAGAGGGGGGGCAGGAGACTGTGAGACCCATAACCATCACAACATAAGACAATAATAATATCCAGGTCTGATATTATAGCTGTAGAAGAGGACATAATCAAAGCTCACCCTGACATACAACAGACAGACCAAGAAGAATGTTGTCATAATTAAATGGAGAGGATGTCGGTTAGAAACATGGCTGTGATAGAATCCAGCTTCCAGAGAATGGACAGGAATTTAGGCCGGTTACCAACGAGCGAGACCGTAATTCACCCCTAATGGAACACAGTTGGAGGGAATGATGGTAATGCTGTGTTGCAGTATTCCACCACTGTAGGTTTTCCAATGGACAATTCCATCATTTGTTCCAAGTGCTAAAGTGTATCTGTGTGAATCGTAGGGCTGGACAGAATCATTTACAAGAAATGGTTCAAGACCATAAAAATTCCTCTAGAATGAATTTAAACAAATCCATGTACTGACACAAAATACAAAACAATACATTTTCATTGACTAGATGCACATAATAGTGATTATTTATGGATATGCAGTAGTTTATTGGTCCATCTGAAACTATATTCCCCTGTGGCTTGGTAAAGTAGTACACTGCGTTATACAGAGAATAGTATCACTTGAGATTAGAGCTGGGCGATGTGGAAAACCATCCATATCACCATAAATTGCCTGAATTGATGCAATAACGACAAACAGAACGTTACGTTTATAACAGCAGTGTTTAACCTTTTAATATTACAACAATAAAAAAAGTGGAAAACATATTTCTTTGCAACATATTTCTTTGCAACAAGGCCTAGGCCTATTGAGCAAACATGGACATAATGTTTACTCTGGAGGATGCTCTTAGTCTTTCTAAAACAGTTCAATGGACTAGAGTTGAAGGATAGCTGCTCACTGTTGTGTCTGGGAAAGCTAAACAGCTGCTTTCTAAAACACTTTTCAATGGATATGAATCTGCGTTGACCAGTCTTCAATGAGTATCCCATGCCGGACAAGATATGTGTCTGTGTGTGCAGGTATACTTTCTTCAATGAGTATCATGGACATATGGACAAGATATGTGTCTGTGTGCAGGTATACTCCCTCATCTTCAATGAGTATCCCATGGCCTCTAATGGACAAGATATGTGTCTTAACCAGCTCTTCAAACCCAGCTGGACAAGATATGTGTCTGTGTGTGAAAATCCCTCTCTTCAATGAGTAAAGGCCTCTAGGAAAGATATGGGACACATACCTCCCTCACCTCTTCAATGGTATCCCATAGGCCTCTAATCATGGACAAGATATGTGTCTGTGTGTGCAGGTATACCTCCCTCACCTCTTCAATGAGTATCCCATAGGCCTCTACATTATGGACAAGATATGTGTCTGTGTGTGCAGGTATACCTCCCTCACCTCTTCAATGAGTATCCCATAGGCCTCTACATTATGGACAAGATATGTGTCTGTGTGTGCAGGTATACCTCCCTCACCTCTTCAATGAGTATCCCATAGGCCTCTACATTATGGACAAGATATGTGTCTGTGTGTGCAGGTATACCTCCCTCACCTCTTCAATGAATATCCCATAGGCCTCTACATTATGGACAAGATATGTGTCTGTGTGTGCAGGTATACCTCCCTCACCTCTTCAATGAATATCCCATAGGCCTCTACATTATGGACAAGATATGTGTCTGTGTGTGCAGGTATACCTCCCTCACCTCTTCAATGAATATCCCATAGGCCTCTACATTATGGACAAGATATGTGTCTGTGTGTGCAGGTATACCTCCCTCACCTCTTCAATGAGTATCCCATAGGCCTCTACATTACAAGATATGTGTACTTTTTCATTCACATTCACCACAAAAACCAAGGTATGAATACTGTCGTGTGCATGTTTTGTTGATCATCTGTATAATGACTATTTTGGGATTCACAGACTTCACCCTCCCTACACCTCTGATGAATATAACAGGAAACCTGTTAGATCAACATGCACTGCAAAATCATTCTGGCTATGGATACAGAGAACATCACCACATTAACATCAACACGCCAGAGGATATACCCATTAGACTTGGGGCTCTGCTGGGAGTTTACCTCATATTTCGATTTATTCATTCTGCTTTGCTACTAAAATAATAATAAACACTGACAACTGCAATATTATGTTATTGTTCTTATTGTCATGCATATTGTTATTATTAATAATAATAATAATAACAATATCAATAATGATAATAGGGGAGGGGAGTTAGTTCAAAAATGTACCCCAAAGGTTCTTCAAAGGTTATTTGAGGAACCACTAAAAGGGTTGTTAAAAGGGTTATTTGAAGAACCCTTTTAAAGGGGTTCCCGACAGTTTCAATTTGAAGAAACCTAAAGGATACTCCAGGAACCTTTTATTTTTAGAGTGTACAGCGCAAACTGATCTGGGACCTTGGCTATAAAGCAATAACTGGTCTAGGACCTTGGCTATAAAGCACAACCTGGTCTGGGACCTTTTCCCATAAGGCACAAACTGGTCTGGGACCTTGGCTATAAAGCACTAACTGGTCTGGGACCTTGGCTATAAAGCACAATCTGGTCTGGGACCTTTTCCTATAAAGCACAAACTGGTCTGGGACCTTGGCTATAAAGCACTAACTGGTCTGGGACCTTAGCTATAAAGCACAACCTGGTCTGGGACCTTTTCCTACAAGGCACAAACTGGTCTGGGACCTTTTGCTATAAAGCACAAACTGGTCTGGGACCTTTTGCTATAAAGCACAAACTGATCTGGGACCTTTTAATAAGGCACAAACTGATCTGGGACCTTTTGCTATAAATCACAAACTGATCTGGGACCTTGGCTATTCAGAACAAACTGATCTGGGACCTTAGCTATACAGTACAAACTGATCTGGGACCAGGCTAGCATATTGTGACAATGACTATAGGAGTTGGCTATACAGCACAAACTGATCTGGGACCAGGCTAGCAGTGATGTGGGTGGTATAGGAGCATCTGTCCACCCAGAACCCCAGATATCAGTAAACCATTAAAGATTAATGGAGGTACTTTTGTAAAATGTTAATTAGGGAGAAATGCAATTAACCGCTGGGCATACACAAACACTCTAATCCCTGACACGCCTGAATGTTGGACAGACACTAATGCAGGTGGAATACACACACACACACACACACACACACACACACACACACACACACACACACACACACACACACACACACACACACACCACACACACACACACACACACACACACACACACACACACACACACACACTGGTATCAGTACCATCGATCTATCAGTAGCAGCCTATGGGCCTCATTAAGTGGAATATTAAAAGCCAGTCCCCTGAATCCCGGCTCTATTCATCTCTGAAACAGGCCACTTACAAAAATAATTAAACCAGTCTAATTCCTCAAAGCCTGTAATTGAATTTTCAAGTGCTGTGTTACACTGCATGCATTAGAGATGGTGGAGAGGAACAGACCTGCACAGTGATTGGTTAAACAAAATGATGAGCCTGTTTTGTTTGTTAACGAGCTTGGCCTCTCCCTCTCTCTCCCTCCCCCTCTCTCTCTCTCTCTCTCTCTCTCTCCTCTCTCTCCCCCCCCTCTCTCCACTCACATCTCCCTCTCCCCACCCCCCCCCTCTCTCTCCTCATTTTCTCTGTACTCATTCTTATTATTAGGTCTGTGATTAATGATGAAGTGTTTGTCCTAATCGTGCGGCGGCTCCAGACAATGCCGCTCGAACATGGCACGCCCGAACGCCGCCAGCCGCCTAATCCATCATCTGAAGAAGCCCCCATCGCCAACATTGTTTTTCGCCTCAAGCCGCTTTTAACTCGCTTATTTCATCTCGCACTGCCCAACAGTGTGTACAGTACAATAGAACCATGGCTCTGGAGGCTACCCCTGTCGAGGTTTGAGCATCGGCCAGGGAGAGGGAGGCGTTCCCTGGGGAGCGAGGATTGTGTCCCCCTCCCCACCCCACTACCTCTCCACCACTTAATCAGATTTAGCTCCGAGGTTCCACAGAGTTTTACAATGAAAGGGGACAGGTAGCAGAGAATGGGGAAGAGGATTAAAGGGATTTTCAATCTGAGGAGGAGGTAAGACAAGGTGATGTCTGGCCACCTGGAAGAGGATTAAAGGGATTTTCAATCTGAGGAGGTAAGACAAGGTGATGTCTGGCCACCTGGAAGAGGATTAAAGGGATTTTCAATCTGAGGAGGAGTTAAGACAAGGTGATGTCTGGCCACCTGGAAGAGGATTAAAGGGATTTTCAATCTGAGGAGGAGGTAAGACAAGGTGATGTCTGGCCACCTGGAAGAGGATTAAAGGGCTTTTCAATCTGGAAGAGATTAAAGGGAGGAGGTGTTAAGACAAGGTGCTGTCTGGCCACCTGGAAGAGGATTAAAGGGATTTTCAATCTGAGGAGGAGTTAAGACAAGGTGATGTCTGGCCACCTGGAAGAGGATTAAAGGGATTTTCAATCTGAGGAGGAGTTAAGACAAGGTGCTGTCTGGCCACCTGGAAGTGGATTAAAGGGATTTTCAATCTGAGGAGGAGTTAAGACAAGGTGCTGTCTGGCCACCTGGAAGAGGATTAAAGGGATTTTCAATCTGAGGAGGAGGTAAGACAAGGTGATGTCTGGCCACCTGGAAGAGGATTAAAGGCATTTTCAATCTGAGGAGGAGGTAAGACAAGGAGGAAAGGAGGTTAAAGGGATTTTCAATCTGAGGAGGAGGTAAGACAAGGTGATGTCTGGCCACCTGGAAGTGGATTAAAGGGATTTTCAATCTGAGGAGGAGGTAAGACAAGGTGATGTCTGGCCACCTGGAAGTGGATTAAAGGAGGCAAAAATGATAGAGAGAGGACAGTAGAAATATGAGCTTTGTGTGTTTTAATAATTTGTCTAGAATGGTTTCACTGTTATACAGTACAGATCCCCTAGCAAACATAGCACATGTGTACTATGATCAATAGTAGTAGTATTGAATACACACAAGGGCACAGTAGGTTTTATGAATCATAAATATCTAGCTCATTACCTAGAAGTTGTGAAGACAGCATAGATCACTGGGTTCTTAGGATCTTTGGAGCTCATCAGAAAGACATCCTCTGAAACACATAGAAACCACATCGGGACATTAGCACAACCATCCCAACATCATACAGTGTTTCAATGAAACGATGCTACCATACGTACCCCTCTCGGGTAGAAAGTACCCACAGAGAGGCTCACATACACACACGCAGTTCCTTACGCAGCTCGTCGAAGTGTGTGTCGATGCCGTTGAGACCTGGCACTGAGCAGGTCAGTCTGGCCTTGAGGAAGGTGGTCCACTTATTGACCAGACTCCTGTGACCTCCCAGGTCATTCTGCAGGGACAGACACACAAACACACACACACGTTACACACACAAATAAACACACACACGCTACACACACAAACACATACATGTTACACACACAAATAAACACACACACGCTACACACACAAACACATACACGTTACACACACAAATAAACACACACGTTACACACACTCACAATACACACACACCTACACACACAAACACACACGTTACACACACTCACAATACACACACAAATAAACACACACCGTACACACACAAACACACATACGTTACACACACAGATAGTCTACAGACAGGCATGAAAATCCACAATATATAATACTTGTGTGAATTCAGCTTTGATACTGGGGAACATCTGTGTATGTGACATATTTCTGTGTCCCTGTGAATGGAACTGTGTGTGTGAGAGTTTAACATGTCCATGACTTGTGTGTGAGTTGAATATATCCATGATGTGTGTGAGAGTTTAATATATCCATGATGTGTGTGAGAGTTTAATATATCCATGATGTGTGTGTGAGTGCATGCTAGTTTGTTTCAGTGTGTTTTGTGTGCGTGTCCATGCGTCCATGTGTGTTTGCGTGTCTGTCTGTGCATGCCAGTGTGTGCATGGGATGCTTGTGTGTGTGTTTGTGTGTGTGTTGTTACCTTACACAGTTGTCCTATGCGGGCAATAGTGGCCTTGCCAGTGTGTTCTCCGTCCATGGCGTTCTCTTTGAAGAAGAGGAAGATCTTATCATCCTCAGGGTTGTCACTCTCTGGGATCAGGTTTACACCTACAAACCTGGGGTCTGACACACACACACACACACACACACACACACACACACACACACACACACACACACACACATACACACACACGTTAACAAATACACAGGTACAAACACACACGCGCACACACACACACACAAACTGCTTACAGACATGATCAAACATTCAAACACATATGTGCAAACACAGATACATGAGCACGCAAACAAACACCAGCTTGATAAACAAACAATGACTAATTTTCACCAGGGCTTAACCATGAAACCCTCATATCCGCATTAAACCAACCACTATTTAATTCCACCATGTCCTCCATCCTCCAGTCCTCCATAACCCCTATTAGAAGACACCTCCATCCTCCAGTCCTCCTTAACCCCTATTAGAAGACACCTCCATCCTCCATAACCCCTATTAGAAGACACCCCCATCCTCCAGTCCTCCATAAACTCTATTAGAAGACACCTCCATCCTCCAGTCCTCCATAACCCTATTAGAAGACACCTCCATCCTCCAGTCCTCCATAACCCCTATTAGGAGACACCTCCATCCTCCAGTCCTCCATAACCCCTATTAGGAGACACCTCCATCCTCCATAACCCCTATTAGAAGACACCTCCATCCTCCAGTCCTCCATAACCCCTTTTTAGAAGACACCTCCAAACAAACACATATGACTCTGATTCTATGTAATATACACTTCAGAATGTGTAACAAATGGCACCCTATTCCCTATATACTGCACTTCTACATAGTGAATAGGGTGCCATTTGGGACACAGCCCTAATGCATCGATTGCAGATTTCGGAGTGCGAGGAAATCAAACTCCTAAATGACTTGAGCCAAGAGCCTAGGGCTTGAATATCCCCAGCTAGAGGGATAGAGCTCTTTACGGAAAACTGATCTGGGAGCAGTCAGTCATGGAGGCGTCGGCACGGGAAAGGAGAGATGGCGTTTCGCCAACCCAACTAAGTTAGAGAGAGAGCAACAAGCGGGGCAGTGTTATGGTGGCGGTAAGCTCCACACACACACACACACACACACTGACACACACGCACACTGACACACACACGCACAAGGGTGCGAATATATTTGGCCACAACTGTATATACACACACACTCACACAATACAGGATGTGGCCGTGAAAAGGGAGACCCCTGGCCAAAGCAGGACCTTTACGCTGCCAGATTTATACTGTCTCCATGTGGGTGAGAGTCCCAAACACAGATATGCAAGTACACACACACACACGCACACGCACAGACATTTAATAAATGCACAGTGCGCGAGCAGACGGATGCACACACACACAGCCATTTAATAAATGCACAGTGCGCGAGCAGACGGATGCACACACACACAGACATTTTATAAATGCACAGTGCGCGAGCAGACGGATGCACACACACACAACCCCGCAAACACACACACACACACACACCACAACGGCTGCACTCATGCCATTCAATACATTTAATGTCGGACAAAGGCCACTTCATTGGTCGTGGGCTTAACTATAAACCCGAGTTAGGAGTGTTAACAGATCGGGAGGATGTGTAAATAAATGTCTGCCACAGTCTGTCTGGCCAACCTAGGGTCTGAAGCCTTCTGAAGTGCATACCTATTCACATAGCCATTAAGGATTCTCTATGAAGTAGGAACGCCATGCTTGCCATTCATACTAGTCTAGAGTCTAGAATAGAAAAGAATCCATTCTGGTAATCCCCAAATTACAATAACCAGAGAGGATTTATCCGGAGCCAGTGGATGGAGAAGCCAACAGACAATAGGAGGATTAAGGTGAGAAGATTACCTTTTGGGTAAATCGCTCTTTCTGAATGTGTCACGGCATTCATCACCATGGAGTGGGTTTGGGGGGGTTCACTGTTCTGTGAATGGGAGGTGGGGCTGTAAAGGGGTGGTGGTGGGTTGAAATTTGACGTCGCTGCCGGAAAACAGCTGAGGGGATTAACTCCATGGGAAAGAATATGGATTCCGGGGGAAAAACATAAATTGACCTTTGTGCGGCAGCCATTAAATCCTTGGCTATGCAGGCAGACTGACAGAGTGAGGGCTCCTCTCCTTCCCACCCCTGGCTAATCTCACCAGCACCAGCAGCCACACACATTCATACACACACTGACTTTATGAATGGGGATCTGATCTCTATGTCTGTCTTTGAATGGGATCTCATCAGAGACACTCACGGCTTATAGATAGGACTAAGCTCTGTCCGACAGCTATTTAAACCAATGAATGGCGTCCTCTCGCCAATTGACCAATGAGAAGGTTCCTTTGATGCGCTTTAAAGGATTAAGTGTATCATGTCTATATTATACTATCAAGAGCCCCCTCTCCTATCGACCAATAAAAAGGGCTGATTCATATAATTTCAGCCAATTAAGGTTGTTGCCTACTGTCTCATATCATCAACGGTTCCCTCTTGTTAATTTCAATTAGTTATACCTCTGCAAATACAATTTAATCAGAAGTGTCTTATTTGATTTCTCCCTTGGAAAATAGCTTTTTGCTTTAATGTGATCGAGCTGTATAATAAAAAGTACCATTGAGCCATCTAGAGTCATGTTGCTCAGTCCTGATAGGATGATGCTCCCGAGGGTGCGGAAGATGGCAAAGTCCCTTCCCATGAAGTCTGCCGATGTGCCAGAGTACAGCTCCCCATCTGCCAACCAGAAACCAGGGTCAGCAACAAGCAGCCAATGAGATTAGAGATGTTAAGTGTCAGGAAGTCCACTGGCAAACTCCAACCAATCACAAGTGGGATTAGAGTCGGACTCACCTAACATTATGGACGCAGAGAGCATCTTGGGGTCGTAGGGCTTTTCCCCGGCCGTTCTCGAAGTGGGACGACTCCAGTCGAAAGATGTTGTCCTGAAGGGAAAGATCAGTGTTCAAGAATAGTCCGTAGGAAACCCATCTAGAACATTCCAAAACAACACGCAAATGACACAAAAGTTGCTCACTATATAAGGAATAGTGTCATATTAGTACACTACAGAAGGAATATGGTTTGCAAGAAGTTCACTAAATGGGGAATAGTGTGTCAAATTAGTGCACTTGATGGGTAACAGTGTGTCATTAGAGACCTGAAACACGTACTGTGGAGTAGAGCTGTACCTTATTGACCCTTGTAGATGTATATTAATAACTGACAGACCCCGTCAATCTATGTAAAATAGCACCATGCTACACACACACACACACACACACACACACACACACACACACACACACACACACACACACACACACACACACACACACACACACACACACACACACACACACACACACACACACACTCACACACACTCACACACACACAGAACCCATTATATTAATGCAGGACAAGATAGTGATTTCCCCCCCTTTCCACAGTTGAACAGTTACACTGTGTGGGATCATTGATTAAGCTGTATCTGCTTATCAAGATGATTGATTAAACTGTTGTGTGGGAGAACGATTTCCGCTTGTTAATGTGGGCCTGTGTAATGAGCTTTTTCCCCCCACTTTGCACAAATGAAATCATTGATTAGAAACACTGAATGAGTGGGAAATAGTCACAACAGAAAATAATGATCTAGTCCCTTGTCTTGGTGCAATTTAGATTCTATTGGAGGTTAGAGGGGGTGGTGGTGTGTGTGTGTGTGTGTTGTGCCCCTACCTCTGCCCGTTTGCCCATCTCCAGATAGGCACAGATGGGGTGGAAGGCCCCTGTACCACAGATATACAGGTGGGTGGAGTTGTAGGGTTGGAGCACTCGGATGAAGTTGGAACACTCTTTCTGACAGGAGACGAGAGACAAACACTTCATCAACATCTCATCAACTTGGGCTCCCGAGTGGCACAGCGGTCTAAGGCACTGCATCTCAGTGCTAGAGGTGTCACTACTGACCCTGGTTTGATTCCAGTCTGTATCACAACTGGCCGTGATTGTCTCATAGGGACTCTAACCCGGCCAAACCCTGGGTTAGTAAATAAGAATTTGTTGTTAACTGACTTGCCTAGTTAAATAAAGGTTCAATAAAGGTTCATACATTAAAAAATTAAAACACTTGATCAGTTTCAAAGTCTCTAACAAACAACACTCACATGTTAAAACTGGAATCCTAATGATGTAACAGCCATGTCTGTTTGAGATATTCCAACAACAAAGAAGTTACTGGAGACAGAAGAGCACAGTATGTACTGCTATTTGTTTTTCCTTGCTGCATGACTCTCCTCAGCTCGGCAACAAAGACAACAACAACGGTGGTGGGGCCAGTGGCGCTGTTTCCCCATCCTGCGGAGTCCATCTTTAAGTGTCCACATAGCATCTAGCATTTATTGTATCTGTGTAATTATATACAGCTACAACTAAGCAAATTAAGCAACGATTCAGTTAATATGCTAGTAACTACTTCGAACCAAAGTTTGTCCAGTTTTGCTGATTGCAGTTCAATCGTTATTTTAACTACCTTATCTGCAGTTATCTTGATCAGCTGAGCTACCACATTCTGCCTACCAAAGTAGCTCTAGAATACAGAGGTAAGGACATAGTGAGGACAATATGTCTGCGTGCTCCAGCTGTCTTAAAGTGCTGTAGGTGCAACCTAAAACAACTTCAGATTTGATCACTCCAGGCATAAGTAAGACTTGGTGGTTGGCGCTACTGGAAAGCTCCTGCAATCTGAAGTAGGAGTTTCAGGTCCGGTTGCTGTGGTAAATTGCTTGTGAAATGAAGTGGCGTTCAGTTTTGCTGAAGGAAATGCCACCTGTGAGCTAAATCAGGCCATGACTGTGTCCTAAATGCTCCCCGTTCCCTCTACAGTACACTCTGTTTGACCAGGGCCATGGGTAGACCCAGAGGTCATATGGTGCCATTTGGGATGCATCCCATGTTCACATCAGATCTCTAATGATCCGTCCGTCCATGTGTGTTTCCATGTGTGTCCGTCCGTGTGTGTGTGTCCGTCCACCTGTCCATCCGTAGGAGTTTGTGCGTGTGTGTTTGTGTGTGTGTCCGTCCGTTCGTCCGTCAGTGTGTGTGTATTCACGTCAGATCTGTAGTGATCCATCTGGTTGAATTTACTGAAGGTATTTGGACTCCCAGCCTCAGCACATGTGGATAGTCCCAGTGCTGGGAGACTGTTTATGCTAACCCTAATGAATGGGATTAGTTCATGTTCTAGTCCTCTGGTAAGTCTTCTACAGGGTTCAGTAGGGTACACACATGCTAAAACGATGAAGGCACGATTCATTGATGAGGAATACACACCTTTAGTTGACTGAAACACACACACACACACAGACACACACAGACACAAAGCCCATTCCAGGTTAATACACACACACACGCATCTCTTTCCCGGGTCATTAAGAAAATAAATACGGACCTTCTGTGTCAATAAAAATCCTAAACCGAAGGATTATGTTCTGTCTGCACAGAGCCACCTCTAGTCTCAGGGATGCTAACTGCTCAGGCTTCCTGTCCCTCACAGCAATGAGACATTACATTTATTTCCTTGCTTCGCCAATAAGTAAGCCAGGACAGTGGAAGGGGCAAAAATATTTTTTGAAAGGCTGAAAGTTCAACAGATAAGAGAAAATAGAAAATAAACCATTCATGGAGTAAATCACTAACCCATAGTCAAAAATGCCAGATCACCCCAGGATATAACTACCATGTTGTGTAAACAACAGGTCACCCCAGGCTAGTGTCATTGATATCTAACTGAAGGTTTGAAGGATATCAACCTTGTTTCTGTCACCCCAGGATATTATCACTAACCCATAGTCAAAACAATAGGTTAAACTATTATCACTAACCCATAGTCAACAACAGGTCACCCCAGGATAATCACTAACCCATAGCACAGAACAGGTCACCCCAGGATATTATCACTAACCCATAGTCACAACAATGGTTGGATGTAAAACCCATAGGCTTAAACCAGGATATTATCAGTAAAAGTCATTGATATCACTAACCCATAACTGGTCACAGGTTTGAAGGATATCAACCTAGTCACAACAACAGGATTAAACTTTACCCATGTCAAACAACCAGGATAGTATCACTAACCCATAGTCAAAACAATAGGTCAACCCAGGATATTAGGATAATAGGTCACCCCAGGATATCACTAACCCATAGTCACAACAACAGGTCACCCCAGGATATTATCACTAACCCATAGTCACAACAACAGGTCACCCCAGGATATTATCACTAACCCATAGTCACAACAACAGGTCAACCCAGGATATTATCACTAACCCATAGTCACAACAACAGGTATTATCACCCCAGGATATTATCACTAACCCATAGTCACAACAACAGGTCACCCCAGGATATTATCACTAACCCATAGTCAAAACAATAGGTCACCCCAGGATATTATCACTAACCCATAGTCACAACAATAGGTCACCCCAGGATATTATCACTAACCCATAGTCACAACAACAGGTCACCCCAGGATATTATCAGTAACCCATAGTCACAACAACAGGTTAAACAAACCCAGGATATTATCACTAACCCATAGTCACCAACAGGTCAGTATTATCACAACCCAAGTCACAACAATAGGTCAACCCAGGATATTATCAGTAACCCATAGTCACAACCAGGTCACCCCAGGATCAACCCATAGTCAAACAGGTCACCCCAGGATATTATCACCCATAACCCATAGTCACAACAACAGGTCAACCCCAGGATATTATCACTAACCCATAGTCACAACAACAGGTCACCCCAGGATATTATCACCCATAACCAACAGGTTAGTCACAAGTCAACAGGTTACCACCCCAGGTCACCCCATATTATCACAACCCAGGTCACCCCAGGATCACATAGTCAACAACAGTTCCAGTGTCCCTATCTGTGTTCAACCAGATAACAAACCAAGAACCTCTAAACCCAGATATGCTCCACAACCTTTTATGGTTCACAACCATCACAACAACAGACCCCAGGATTTATCAAGGGTTACTTGTGTGAAAGTCTTCTTAATGACTTTTATCCTAACCCATATCACAACAACAGGGCTTCCTAACATTCCCGTCAATGTTCACGGCAACAACAGGTCACCCCAGGAAGAAGCAATGTCTTCCTCCATCATTCTCACATATTATCACTAACCCATAGCTATTATATATCATTGTAAACTGTCTCATTAATCATCTTACTGACAGAGATGTTTAGATTTTCTCATGGTCATTAGACTAATTTCCAGACAGGCATTTTGTGTCTCCGTGTGTGTGTGTGTGTGTGTGTGTGTGTGTGTGTGTGTGTGTGTGTGTGTGTGTGTGTGTGTGTGTGTGTGTGTGTGTGTGTGTGTGTGTGTGTGTGTGTGTGTGTAATATTGAGTGCATGTTGTGTGTGTGCCACTGACAGACATTTACTCAGCCTAGTCAGACATGCTACTCTGCAATTTTCAGGGTGAAAAATGACTTCTCTACACACAAACTGTGTCGTTACCTGAATACCACTGCATCCTCTGGGGAGAGAAGGGTCATTATTGGGAATAACTGATTACTTTCCCTTGAAAGGAGGGGAATTAGTAGGCAGCTTTGTTTAAGGTAGATGGTTGAGTGTGTTTTGAGAGCACACAGTGAACCTAACATGCAACAGTCTGCAGATACAACTATAACTTCTGAAGTAAATGAGAATCATTTCTCACTCTGCACTGTGTTGAACCATTCAACATTTCCTGCATCACTTGTCTGTTAGGGCTGGGAATTGCCAAGGACCTCACAATATGATATTATCACAAGATTTAGGTGCTGAAATTATATGTAGTGTGATTCTACATGTGGTGTGATTCTGTATGTATAGTGATTCTATATGTATAGTGATTCTATATGTATAGTGATTCTATATGTAGTGTGATTCTATAGTGATTCTATATGTATTGTGATTCTATAACCAGTGTGTGATTGATTCTATATGTATGTGATTCTATATGTATAGTGATTCTATATGTAGTGTTCTATATGTATTGATTCTATATGTATGGTGATTCTATATGTGATTCTATATGTATAGTGATTCTATATGTATAGTGATTCTATATGTGATTCTATATGTATAGTGATTCTATATGTATTGTGATTCTATATGTATAGTATTCTAGTGATTCTATATGTATATGTGATTCTATATGTATAGTGATTCTATATGTATAGTGATTCTATATGTATAGTGATTCTATATGTATAGTGATTGATTCTATATGTATAGTGATTCTATATGTGATTCTATATGTATTGTGATTCTATATGTATGAGTGATTCTATATGTATAGTGATTCTATATGTATTCTATATGTATAGTGATTCTATATGTATAGTGATTCTATATGTATAGTGATTCTATATGTAGTGTGATTCTATATGTATAGTGATTCTATATGTATAGTGATTCTATATGTATTGTGATTCTATATGTATAGTGATTCTATATGTGATAGTGATTCTATATGTATTGTGATTCTATATGTATAGTGATTCTATATGTATAGTGATTCTATATGTATAGTGATTCTATATGTATAGTGATTCTATATGTATGTGATTCTATATGTATAGTGATTCTATATGATTCTATATGTATAGTGATTCTATATGTATTGTGATTCTATATGTATAGTGATTCTATATGTATAGTGATTCTATATGTATAGTGATTCTATATGTATAGTATTCTATATGTATAGTGATTCTATATGTATAGTGATTCTATATGTATAGTGATTCTATATGTATTGATTCTATATGTATAGTGATTCTATATGTATAGTGATTCTATATGTATAGTGATTCTATATGTATAGTGATTCTATATGTATATTCTATATGTATAGTGATTCTATATGTATAGTGATTCTATATGTGATTCTATATGTATTCTAGTATAGTGATTCTATATGTAGTGTGATTCTATATGTATAGTGATTCTATATGTATAGTGATTCTATATGTATAGTGATTCTATATGTATAGTGATTCTATATGTATAGTGATTTTATATGTGATTCTATATGTATAGTGATTCTATATGTATAGTGATTCTATATGTATAGTGATTCTATATGTATAGTGATTCTATATGTATAGTGATTCTATATGTATTGTGATTCTATATGTATAGTGATTCTATATGTATAGTGATTCTATATGTATAGTGATTCATATGTAGTGTGATTCTATATGTATAGTGATTCTATATGTATAGTGATTCTATATGTATAGTGATTCTATATGTATAGTGATTCTATATGTATAGTGATTCTATATGTATCGTGATTCTATGTGATTCTATATGTATATATGATTCTATATGTATTCTATATGTGATTCTATATGTATAGTGATTCTATATGTATTGTGATTCTATATGTAGTGTGATTCTATATGTATGTGATTCTATATGTATATTCTATATGTGTGATTCTATATGTATAGTGTGATTCTATATGTATAGTGATTCTATATGTATAGTGATTCTATATGTATAGTGATTCTATATGTATAGTGATTCTATATGTATAGTGATTCTATATGTATAGTGATTCTATATGTATAGTGATTCTATATGTATAGTGATTCTATATGTATAGTGATTCTATATGTATAGTGATTCTATATGTATAGTGATTCTATATGTATAGTGATTCTATATGTATTGTGATTCTATATGTATAGTGATTCTATATGTATAGTGATTCTATATGTATAGTGATTCTATATGTATAGTGATTCTATATGTATAGTGATTCTATATGTAGTGTGATTCTATATGTATAGTGATTCTATATGTATAGTGATTCTATATGTATAGTGATTCTATATGTATAGTGATTCTATATGTATTTCTATATGTATTGATTCTATATGTATAGTGATTCTATATGTATAGTGATTCTATATGTATAGTGATTCTATATGTATAGTGATTCTATATGTATAGTGATTCTATATGTAGTGATTGATTCTATATGTATAGTGATTCTATATGTATAGTGATTCTATATGTATAGTGATTCTATATGTATAGTGATTCTATATGTATAGTGATTCTATATATGTGATTCTATATGTATAGTGATTCTATATGTATAGTGATTCTATATGTATAGTGATTCTATATGTATAGTGATTCTATATGTATAGTGATGATTCTATATGTATTCTATATGTATTGTGATTCTATATGTATAGTGATTCTATATGTATAGTGATTCTATATGTATAGTGATTCTATATGTATAGTGATTCTATATGTAGTGTGATTCTATATGTATAGTGATTCTATATGTATAGTGATTCTATATGTATATTCTATATGTATTGTGATTCTATATGTATAGTGATTCTATATGTAGTGTGATTCTATATGTATAGTGATTCTATATGTATAGTGATTCTATATGTATCAGATTCTATATGTATTGTGATTCTATATGTATAGTGATTCTATATGTATTGTGATTCTATATGTATAGTGATTCTATATGTATGTGATTCTATATAGTGATTCTATATGTATAGTGATTCTATATGTATTCTGATTCTATATGTATAGTGATTCTATATGTATAGTGATTCTATATGTAGTGTGATTCTATATGTATAGTGATTCTATATGTATAGATTCTATATGTATAGTGATTCTATATGTATAGTGATTCTATATGTAGTGTGATTCTATATGTATGTGATTCTATATGTATTGTGATTCTATATGTATAGTGATTCTATATGTATTGTGATTCTATATGTATTGATTCTATATGTATAGTGATTCTATATGTGATTCTATATGTATGTGATTCTATATGTATAGTGATTATATATGTATAGTGATTCTATATGTATAGTGATTCTATATGTATAGTGATTCTATATGTAGTGTGATTCTATATGTAGTGTGATTCTATATGTATAGTGATTCTATATGTATGTGATTCTATATGTATAGTGATTCTATATGTATTGTGATTCTATATGTATTGTGATTCTATATGTATTGTGATTCTATATGTATTGTGATTCTATATGTATAGTGATTCTATATGTATTGCGATTCTATATGTATTGTGATTCTAAATTTATTGCGATTCTATATGTATTGCGATTAGATACTTTGATTTTAACATTTTGCCTTCAGAAAGTATTTATACCCCTTGACTTATTCCACATTTTAATGCCTGAATTGAAAATGGATTAAATTGACACAATACCACATAATGAACCCCAAGTAAAAAAATATTTTTTTTTTTGCAAATGTATTGAAAATGAAATTAAGAAATATCTAATTTACATAAGTATTCACACCCCTGAGTCAATACTTTGTAGAAGCACCTTTAGCATTAATTACAGCTGTGAATCTATCTTGGTAAGTCTCTAAGAGCTGTCTACTCCTGGATTGTGCAACATTTGCCCATTATCTTTTTCAAAATTCATCAAGCTCTGTCAAATTAGTTGTTGATCATTGCTAGACAACCATGCTCATGTCTTGCCTTTGATTTTCAAGTAGATCTAAGTCAAAACTGTATCTCGACCACAGGAACATTTGGCCTTGTGTGTTAGGTTATTGTCCTGCTGAAAGGTGAATTCAGACAGAACCAAGTTTTCTTCTAGGATTTTACCTGTGCTTAGCTGCATTCCGTTTACAAAAAGTGAATTGCTTTACTTTAGTGCCTTGTTGCAAACAGGATGCATGTTTTGGAATATTTTTATTCTGTACAGGCTTCCTTGTTTTCACTCTGTCAATTAGCTTAGTATTGTGGAGTAACTACAATGTTATTGATCCATCCTCAGTTTTCTCCTATTAAACTCAAACTGTTTTAAAGTCACCCTTGGCCTCATGATGAAATCTCTGAGCAATTTCATCCTTTCTGGCAACTGAGTTCAAATATCAATATAATATTGTGCAACAATAATATAACGATATGTAACTGTATCGATCCCCCATCGCTATAATCAACTCTCTCAGATCTTCACGAGTCCACATGGGCTATGGGATTGGGCAATAATCCATAACTGAATCAAATGAGTCACGTTCCTGACTGAATCATACCCAACCTACTGAGTCATCTTGTACAAAGCCCAGTGAATCACCAGTAAGACATTTGGGCAGAGAGTGCTGTACTGTTGCATTTGTTCCAGGGCTCTAAATTGAGTGGAGAAATTCACCACTGCTAGGAATGCTTTTGTAATGTCCTAATCAAGCATTCGTGCCCACAAAAACGCAGCTTTCATTGCCTCATTTTCTAGAGTAAACATTTTTACAGCATGCAAATGCCTCATCAATGTGTGTGTGTGAATGCGCGCATGCATCTGTGTGTGTGTGTGTTATAGAGTAAACGTGTGGGTATCTGGTCATGTGTACAGCAGGAATGTCTGTATGTATCTGTGTTAGGGCAGTGCTATGTTTATAACCCAAAACCTGCCACAGACTATGACCCAAGTGGAACCTCTGTGATTTATGGACTGAACTACGTAATCCCACATAATCCTAGAGCCCCTCCCCCACTGCATGTGCACTCAGCCATGAAATTAGAAGCAGATACAACACGAGGGTTGTGTGTAAACCCCACATGAGATAACACACAATCTGATACATACAACACACACACACTCTCTCTCTCTCTCTCTCTCTCTCTGCGATAACGCACACAATCAGACGGCACACCCACACACACTCACTTCATCTCTCTCCCAAACACACACAGACACACACACTGAGTTCAGCTGTGCATGCAGAACATTGGTAGATAAATAAACAGAGTGATGTGATGTACTGCGTTCTTGCCGTGCCAACAGAACCAACAAACACACACAGTGGGGAAGGAACGCTTCCAGGGGACCACAAGGTCATGGACACTACTAGCAACGACAGCTATGCTAGTTTGGATCAATGTTGCTATAATGTCGCTTCCACATCATTTCCACAACAAACATCTTCTAAATGTTTCCATCTGACGACACGATGTGGAAAAATATTATTATTAATGTTGCAGGTTATTAATGGTTATTATTTATTAATGTTAGGTTATTATAGGTTATTAATGTTGCAGGTAACACACTAGCAACATGTCAGACAAGCTAGTTACATGGGTTCCTAATGGTAACACACTAACAACATGTCAGACAAGCTAGTTACATGGGTTCCTAATGGTAACACTAACAGCATGTCAGACATGCTAGTTACATGGGTTCCTAATGGTAACACACTAACAACATGTCAGACAAGCTAGTTACATGGGTTCCTAATGGTAACACACTAACAGCATGTCAGACATGCTAGTTACATGGGTTCCTAATGGTAACACACTAACAACATGTCAGACAAGCTAGTTACATGGGTTCCTAATGGTAACACACTAACAGCATGTCAGACATGCTAGTTACATGGGTTCCTAATGGTAACACACAACATAACAACATGTCAGACAAGCTAGTTACATGGGTTCCTAATGGTAACACACTAACAACATGTCAGACAAGCTAGTTACATGGGTTCCTAATGGTAACACACTAACAACATGTCAGACAAGCTAGTTACGCTAATGATAACACGCTAACAGTATGTCACACATGCTAGTTACATAGGTTACTAATGATAACACGCTAACAGCATGTCAGACATGCTAGTTACGTAGGTTACTAATGATAACACGCTAACAGCATGTCAGACATGCTAGTTACGTAGGTTACTAATGATAACACGCTAACAGTATGTCACACATGCTAGTTACGTAGGTTACTAATGATAACACGCTAACAGCATGTCAGACATGCTAGTTACGTAGGTTACGAATGATAACACGCTAACAGTATGTCACACATGCTAGTTACGTAGGTTACTAATGATAACACGCTAACAGTATGTCAGACATGCTAGTTACGTAGGTTACTAATGATAACACGCTAACAGCTTGTCAGACATGCTAGTTACGTAGGTTACTAATGATAACACTTTTGTCACTTCTAGGTTAGACTACTGCAATGCTCTATTTTCCGGCTACCCGGATAAAGCACTAAATAAACTTCAGTTAGTGCTAAATACGGCTGCTAGAATCCTGACTAGAACCAAAAAATTTGATCATATTACTCCAGTGCTAGCCTCTCTACACTGGCTTCCTGTCAAAGCAAGGGCTGATTTCAAGGTTTTACTGCTAACCTACAAAGCATTACATGGGCTTGCTCCTACCTATCTCTCTGATTTGGTCCTGCCGTACATACCTACACGTATGCTACGGTCACAAGACGCAGGCCTCCTAATTGTCCCTAGAATTTCTAAGCAAACAGCTGGAGGCAGGGCTTTCTCCTATAGAGCTCCATTTTTATGGAACGGTCTGCCTACCCATGTCAGAGACGCATGGGTCTGCCTACCCATGTCAGAGACTCGGTCTCAACCTTTAAGTCTTTACTGAAGACTCATCTCTTCAGTGGGTCATATGATTGAGTGTAGTCTGGCCCAGGAGTGGGAAGGTGAACGGAAAGGCTCTGGAGCAACGAACCGCCCTTGCTGTCTCTGCCTGGCCGGTTCCCCTCTTTCCACTGGGATTCTCTGCCTCTAACCCTATTACAGGGGCTGAGTCACTGGCTTACTGGGGCTCTCTCATGCCGTCCCTGGAGGGGGTGCGTCACCTGAGTGGGTTGATTCACTGTTGTGGTCATCCTGTCTGGGTTGGCGCCCCCCTTGGCTTGTGCCGTGGCGGAGATCTTTGTGGGCTATACTCAGCCTTGTCTCAGGATGGTAAGTTGGTGGTTGAAGATATCCCTCTAGTGGTGTGGGGGCTGTGCTTTGGCAAAGTGGGTGGGGTTATATCCTTCCTGTTTGGCCCTGTCCGGGGTGTCCTCGGATGGGGCCACAGTGTCTCCTGACCCCTCCTGTCTCAGCTTCCAGTATTTATGCTGCAGTAGTTTATGTGTCGGGGGCTGGGATCAGTTTGTTATATCTGGAGTACTTCTCCTGTCCTATTCGGTGTCCTGTGTGAATCTAAGTGTGCGTTCTCTAATTCTCTCCTTCTCTCTTTCTTTCTCTCTCTCAGAGGACCTGAGCCCTAGGACCATGCCCCAGGACTACCTGACATGATGACTCCTTGCTGTCCCCAGTCCACCTGGCCATGCTGCTGTTCCAGTTTCAACTGACCTGAGCCCTAGGACCATGCCCCAGGACTACCTGACATGATGACTCCTTGCTGTCCCCAGTCCACCTGGCCATGCTGCTGCTCCAGTTTCAACTTCCACCTGACTGTGCTGCTGCTCCAGTTTCAACTGTTCTGCCTTATTATTATACGACCATGCTGGTCATTTATGAACATTTGAACATCTTGGCCATGTTCTGTTATAATCTCCACCCGGCACAGCCAGAAGAGGACTGGCCACCCCACATAGCCTGGTTCCTCTCTAGGTTTCTTCCTAGGTTTTGGCCTTTCTAGGGAGTTTTTCCTAGCCACCGTGCTTCTACACCTGCATTGCTTGCTGTTTGGGGTTTTAGGCTGGGTTTCTGTACAGCACTTTGAGATATCAGCTGATGTACGAAGGGCTATATAAATAAATTTGATTTGATTTGATTTGATAACACGCTAACAGCATGTCAGACATGCTAGTTACGTAGGTTACGAATGATAACACGCTAACAGTATGTCAGACATGCTAGTTACGTAGGTTACTAATGATAACATGCTAACAGTATGTCAGACATGCTAGTTACGTAGGTTACTAATGATAACACGCTAACAGCATGTCAGACATGCTAGTTACGTAGGTTACTAATGATAACACGCTAACAGCATGTCAGACATGCTAGTTACATTCCCCTGCATAAGCTGTGTGCTGACAAGTTAAAGTATAGCCTGCAGGTAACATACACCACATGTATCCACCTATTGTGTCAGGCTACATAAGAGTGACATAAGTGGTTATAAAGTGACTCGCAGAACTTACCCCGAGGTCTTTCCCCGCCCACTTGCACTCGTCACGCTTTGAGGGCGTTGCTGGCCATGCGATCTATGGAGAGGAGGAGAGAGGGAGTGTTAGCATACAGAACAGGAGAGAATGTGTCATTGAGAGAGATTATAAACAACAACATCATTGAGTTTCATCTCAATCTCTTCATTCGAAGATTCAATAATGGACACTCTTACTAACAGTTGTGGCTGCTTTGTGTGATATATTGTTGTCTCTACCTTCTTGCCCTTTGGGCTGTTGACTGTGGCCAATAATGTTTGCACCATGTTTTGTGCTGCTACCATGTTGTGTTGCTACCATGTTGTTGTCATGTTGTGTTGCTACCATGCTGTGTTGCATGTGTTGCTGCCTTGTTATGTTGTTGTCTTAGGTCTCTCTTTATGTTGTGTTGTCTCTCTTGTTGTGATGTGTGTTTTGTCCTATATTTATATATATTTATATGTATTTATTTGTTTTAATCCCAGGCCCCGTCCCCGCTGGCCTTTTTCCTTTCGGTAGGCCGTCATTGTAAATAAGAATTTGTTCTTAACTGACTTGCCTAGTTAAATAAAGATGAAATGAAAATAAAATCATTTAAAAGTGAGGGAGTGGTATACTAAGGAACAGAGGAGAGAATGTGTCATATGAACAGAGAGAGTGAGTCATCATGTAAAACAAGAGAGAAAGAGTGCACAATAATAGTCTGGGGTCCATTCAGGGGGTAGTCTAACCAGGAATTGAACCCAGGTTTATGCAAATGATAGTCCAACACATTTGCCATTGCACCAATGGGTCAGAACCTCTGGATGCGTATGCTAAGTGTTGCATGTAGCTTGCTAACTTGTTATGCTGGAGGGAAGTGAGTTTTGAACTATGAAGTAAGAGAGACAGATAGCTTTAAAGGGAATACAGTGTAAGTCACTACCAATTTACAATGGCTCCGAGCTAGCAACATTGGGCCTAGTCTTATTCACTTGCTGGGTCAATCCCCCAAATCTTAAGGTGGACCCAGGTTCAAAAACATTTGGGAACCCCCTGTATAAGCTTAGCTTTACAGTACTGAAAGTTAAATAACCAGAGCACTCCTGAGGCCCTTTGAGAATCATTTAAGACTTTCAATTAAAGATGGTTGTCCTTATGGTCTTACCATCTGTCACATTTGTGTGTGTGTGTCCTTCCAGTGTCCCCTGAATTGTAAAAACAGATTGTGTGTTTGTGTGTGTCCCGCCGGTGTCCCCTGAATTATAAAACCAGATTTTGTGTGTGTGTGTGTGTCCCCTGATTATAAAAACAGGTGTCCCCTGATTATAAAAACAGATTGTGTGTGTGTGTGTCCCGCCAGTGTCCCCTGAATTATAAAAACAGATTGTGTGTGTGTGTGTGTGTGTCCCGCCGGTGTCCCCTGAATTATAAAAACAGATTTTGTGTGTGTGTGTGTGTGTGTCCCGCCGGTGTCCCCTGAATTATAAAAACAGATTGTGTGTGTGTGTGTGTCCCGCCGGTGTCCCCTGATTATAAAAACAGATTGTGTGTGTGTGTGTCCCGCCAGTGTCCCCTGAATTATAAAAACAGATTTTGTGTGTGTGTGTGTGTCCCGCCGGTGTCCCCTGAATTATAAAAACAGATTGTGTGTGTGTGTGTGTCCCGCCGGTGTCCCCTGAATTATAAAAACAGATTGTGTGCTGGGGCCGGACTCATAATAAGAGCTGGAATAATCATCCACAGGCATGAAAGCTGAGGAGTACAACAAGTCATAGAAGTGCAGGTACCAGAATGCAGGTAGGTGCTAGAACATGTGTACCCACCCACACATGGTATGCTCATGGCACTGGAAAAACACCACAAATAGCAGGTTAACAAACACACACAGACTCAACATGCGGGCACACACACACCCTCACACACACCACGTGGGCACACACACAAACAACACACACACACACACACAACACACACACACACACACACACACACACACACACACACACACACACACACACACACACACACACACACACCACGCGGCACACACACACACACATCCTTCTATTCATAGCGTATCTCTCTTCAGGATCAGCTGAGCTGTTCTGTCAGACCAAGGGGACTTGCAGTGCACATCTGGGTAATTGCATTAGATTTGCTAAATCACCGCTTTTCCACTTATCTTTCTCTGCATTATCAAAGATCTGAATAGGGAAAACACATCCGCGCCAAGGGCCCCAAAAAATGATGTAATTCTCTTATATTTAAATAGCCTCTGCAATGCATACAGTGTGTGTGCGTGTGTGTGTGTTGTGTGTGTGTGTGTGTGTGTGTGTGTGTGTGTGTGTGTGTGTGTGTGTGTGTGTGTGTGTGTGTGTGTGTGTGTGTGTGTGTGTGTGTGTGTGTATGTGTGTTGTGTGTGTGTGTGTGTGTGTGTGTGTGTGTGTGTGTGTGTGTGTGTGTGTGTGTGTGTGTGTGTGTGTGTGTGTGTGTGTGTGTGTGTGTGTGTGCAGCACTTTAAGCGCCTTTGCAGTTTCTCCAGTGCCTCGGTGCTTCTTGTTCACATCAATCTCCACGTCTGTGATAGCTGTCAGAATCAGATAAAAAGACTCTTAACTCTCCTGTAAGCTGTTCCAGGTGGACTGATGGAATTATAAACAGGCCTGTCTAGAAAAAGAGACAGAGAGATGGAGAGAAAGGGATGGAGGGAGGAAATCACAGTAATGGACTCCAGAGAGATGGAGAGAGGAGCAGGAGTGGGTCTCGAATAACAAAGGGTTGCTGCTCAATCAAAGATGTTTTTTCATTTGAACACACTATGTTCACCAGCCAATCAGCATCATACTCTGTGCTCACTAGTCAATGAGCATGACCTCTGCACTCAGAGATCCAAACTTCCAATTAGGATAGGTTTGGATATAACGTCAACCTAAATCCTGATCATGCCGTATAGCAGATCTAGTCAAATGGAATCCCGCCCGCCAACTGGTTTAATTACATTTATTCAATTATATTCCTGTCCCCCAACCATCTACACAGAGGAAAATGATCCCAATGAAAAACATGTAAATACATAGCTCTGCCATAAACAGCTGAGAAGTGCATTCTAATTACTCAAGCATCCTCACTTCCTGTTGCTAATTATTCATACGGATCATCATAGGGAAGTTCAGACAGCTTTCAGCTTTTCAGTATTTATGGGAAATGCGGTCCAAGTCTTCTCCTCTCAGAGTTTGATTTGGCAGTGAGGTCCCTTACATAGCTCCATAGATTTGCTATTATGTGTTTTCATTGGCAGTTACTAAATGGACGGCTTGCCTATACACTGGACCTCCTGTCTGAATCAATATCCACTCTTTAAAAGCAGGTTTATTTTATTTCATGCATATGTGCCTTTTACTGGAAGGATTGAGAATAAGCGGTCCATTGTATGTCTCTATTGATGCAAGACCCATAGAGAAAATGTTGGTTTTGTGTGGTCGTGTGGTCATTGTGTTGTCTTCATAATGTTGACCTTGTGTGCGGTCAAAGAGTAGGACTCTTACCTGTTTGTGCTCTCTGTTGAGATTGACCAAGTCGAAGGAGAAGACGTGGTCCTCGGCACCCACCAACAGTCTTCCCCTCTCCTCGTCCAATAGGAAGGTGTCGTAGCCGGAGCTGTTGGTGAGGCCGTTGAAAGTGATGAGGTTACTGGATTCTACCATCTCTGAAACACACACAGAGGACAGAACATGGATGAGTCTAAAGCAGATAGACAAACATATGGATGGAAGAGGAAGAAAGGTGGACAGATGGATGAATGGATGGGTGGGTAGACAGACAGACTAGGGTTAAACAGTTCCAGTAATTTCCCCCAAATTCTCTGCTTTTCCAGAAATCATGGTTGAAGGATTCTTGGATTTCCAGCTAATTCTCTTGTAATTCCAGGAACCTCCCAACCAGGATTTCTGGGAAATACAGAGAGTTTTGGGAAAGGTACAGAAATTAAACAACCCTAGAATAGACAGACAAAAATATCTAAAGAGCTTCAATTTAGATACGCTGCATGTCGATAGTCAATGTTACGGTTATAACCAACAGCAAATGAATTGTGGCACAACAGAGTGTTGTATGACTGTGTTGCTGGTAAAGTGACATAGACAGATGAAGAATTTAAGTTCTGGGAGTTCAGATTTCTCAAGCTAGACACTTCTAAAAAGGTTCACCAAAAACTGCCCTTTGGGATGTCACACAGATCTGGTCAGGCATGACGTAAGGCCTCTAAGGTGGACACTGCGTGACCCAGTCTCAGCATGGCGCAAAAGCTGCCCAAGCATGAGATTGGCTGAATCTTTTATAGGCTTTCGGGACAGGACTGTGTGTGGTCAGTTAAGATGTGTAGTACAGTGTGTGCAGAGGCATAGCGATAAATAGCAGGTGGAGGCAGGAGAGTAAGTTCCTATAAACCTGTCAGGTCAACTAAACATCCCCCAACCTGAGACAAAACCTCTGAAACGTTTATCACCACAGGCAACTTTTGATGACACATGCAGTAGTAACAGCATGTTGAGACTGCTGAGATAAAGCCAAGCCAGCCTTCATTACACCAACAAAAATAACCAACTCAGAAGACAACAGTGTTGCTATGTTTTTGCCTCTGGTTCCTCAATACAAATCAGAATTGCTACTCAACCAAACAACCTGGTCGAAAAACGTTCCTCGAAAATCTAAAAGAATGATAAAGATAAGTGAGCATGATAATAAAAGAATTGATGCGTCTCTAACAGTTTTTTTGGGTCGGATTCTGCCCTTCTACGTATCTGCTTCCATTTAGACTCCACTCCTTGTACCAGACACACCTGGACATGGACATACGGCCTGTACAGAAATGACAGGTACATTAAAAACCCATGTCTCAGCACTGCATCACAGATCAACTGGCAGTCTGGACTGTGATGTCCTCTGAGCCCTGATTGACGGGCGGCTAAATATCCCCTAAATTGCACACTATTAACCCTCATAGGGTCCAGGGCTATTCCTAGTCATCAGTAGTGTACAATGGGAATAGGATGCCACTTGGAACCTTAACCCCAGAGAAGCCATCTGCACCCACTCTCCCGGGGTATTGTGGGTAAGATCGTGGACATCTGTGTGTATAGAGCGAAGAGGAAGAAGAGAGGGGGGGGGGGGTGTCAGTGATCCTCTCGTCTGTGTCAACATCTCTCTGTATCAAGTGTTCCATGGTATTCCCAATGGGATGAGGAGGGGAAGAGAGCAGGTTGAGGGGGACTGTGGATCACCCAATAAAGCAGCTCACAGCTCATCTAGGTCGACTAGGGCTGCTTCAAGGCTGAATGTGAGGCTTTTCAAGGTGTGTGTAGTGGTTGGTGTTACAGTACAGATATTGTGCTGCCTGTATCGCCTTTATGGCAACCTGTCTGTCTATGTGTGTGTGTGTTTGTTCATAGGTACGTCACTATACAGTACTTGTGTGCAATTCTGTGTGCACGCTGCTGCCTATGTATGCATGACCATCAGTCCTCTAACAGCTTTTCCAACAGTTAGAGCAGATGTAACCAGAGAAGAAATGTTAAGTAGACAAACAGAGACTGGCTGACTGATCCAGGGTCTGGAGGCATCGTCAGTGGCTGGCCCGTTTCATCACGGGGCCAACAGCCTATCAGATAACCCTTTACTCCTAATCAACCAATCAGCTATGACAGCCCCGGGACAGGAAACAAGTTATAGTGAGCACAAGGAAAAGTGCTTTACAGTGAAGGTAATGCTTGAAGAGGTGGACTTCTATTACCTACAGTAAGTAAAGGGGAAATGGAGAGAGTTGGTCAGAGAGGAAGGGAAGAGATGGAAGAAATTAAGTCACATATTGAACTGTGATGGTTTTAAAGGGAGATGGTTTGTCACTGATAACCTGAATACAACTTCTGCTACAAAAACAAAAGGTGAGGAAGAGAGGGTTAAAGAGGAGAATAGAAGAGGGATACTTATAAGAGACCACAGGAGGTTGATGGCACCTTAATTGTGGAGTACATGCTTGTGGTAATGACTGAAGCGGAATTAGTGGAATGAGATCAAATACATCAAACACACAGTTCCCAGGTGTTTGATGCCATTCCATCTGTTCCGTTCCGGACATTATTATGAGCCGTTCTCCCCTCAACAGCCTCCACTGTGAGAGACAGAGAACAGATAAAGAGAGTGAGACGGATGTACCAAGACAATGGACAGAGACAAAAATAGGAAGAGCAGACGAGATCTGCTCATCTCAAAACAGAACAGAAAGGTATGCAGCTATGTTCTCTGCCATTTTGGCCCTGGATCTGACACTTCCCGCCCCTTTAAAAGCCCTCTAAAAGTGAGCGACTGTTGATCTCTGGAGCCAGGAATTTGCACGCTCTCTCCATAATGGCAGCCGTGGAGATCCATCGCGAAAGGTTTCCCCCAGATGGGCCGGAGATTAAACACATGCCATATATCTCAACACGTCGTGTTCTCAGAGTAAGACAGGTTGGGATGGTAGACTGAGCAAGGCTTTATCGTAGCTGAGGATCGCCAAGGCTGCGAGGCCGATGTGACTGGGGTGAGACACCTAAGAACCCAAGAGGTAAAGACGGACACCCTCGTTTGGAGACGTGTTCACACACAGCACACACAGAGCACAACGGCCTTTCTCTCAAGCAAATGCAAGGGAGCAGATGTACCTATCACACACACACAGATATATACACACACACGCACACACACACACTCCTCTTCCCAGACTAAGTTGTAATCCAATCAGTGTTTTTGCAATGGCAGCATTAACCAGTAGAACACCGAGCCCACTCAGCAGTTTCTACCGCACACACACTCTGCCCCACACCACTGCACTCCCACATCTCTCAAACACACATACACTCTGCGCCTGCACCACCACACTCTCATTTGAATAAACACACACACGCACACCACACACACACATACACTCCTTATAACGTCTTTCACTCAGACATGTGCGTAAACATATCCTTTCTCTACTGCCCATCTCACACACTCACTTATACAAACCTCCTTCTCTTCATACACATCCTTTGTTCCCCTGCTCTCCCTCCCACACAGAAAACAGGTAGGTGTGGCTGAATCTGGACCACAGACCTGTCTGTCTGTCTGTCTCTGTGTGTGTGTGTGTGTGTGTGTGTGTATACCTGTGCCTGCTCAGGCACACATCTCTACATGTGTTCAAGCACTCTTTCTACGCGTTCGCATTAAGTACGTCCTCGAAACCGATAAACACTCCTGATTCATTCAAATAAATTATTCGCTCCCTATCTTACGTCATTATGGAAAATAACCAGGCTCTTGTTTTATTTTAAAAGCCTTTGGGGGAAAAAACTAGCCAAATTGAATTCACAAGTGTGATTGTCAGGAGGAGTGCACTTCATCTTTCCATTCTCTAAACAGAGAGGCCTTTCAGCCGCCTACACCCTCTACACTCAGCACAATGGCAGAATAACGAAACATGAAAAGCGGCGAGACATTAAATTATGTTTATATATGTTTATCTGAATGACTCGAGCATAAAAGTAAGGCCCAACAGGAAAAAAGCACTTCACAAAAAACTTATGCAACACTAGGTTATAGGAATAATAGCAGCGTTTATTGGGGAGTGTTGGTTGTGGGAGAGAGGTATTCTGGAGAACAGAAGTAGAGACTACCTGTGTTTGAAATCGCCTCATTTCCTCTTTCAACATTTCATTTCGTGTCTCTCTGCCAGATCTGTCGTTGGTACTAGTTACCACAGCCACAAAGTCAGGAGGCCCGCCTACTTGACCAATCAGATGAGGGAGTGTTAGCTACAATAATAAAACCACCCGTTCTAAATGCAAAGTGGAAATCAGATGTCCTATTTAAACTCAGCTTGCAAGATTATCCTTATGTTTGCACTTACTCACAGTTACTTGTCTTAACCCCAAATAGGTTTACTCCAATAGCTGCATTCTTTTTAAAAATAGCATGTAGACAAACAAATTGACACATCTTGACTTTCCATTTTCTATTTCAAGTAATCCGCAAGTAAAAAGTGCAGTTTCACAGAAAGGCTCTCACACACACACACACACAATTTATTTTTAAATTGGATGATTTAAGCTGGACAACTTCAGCTCTGTTACATTTATTAATTCAAAGTTGCAATATGCAGAAATCACTCCATTTCCTTGTCGCAAAATGTCTAATAGTTTGCCTAATTTCAGTTTGTGACTAAACAAGCAAGTCTAGTGTAGAGAATCATTGTACCATCTAAACCGCTGTGGAATATATTTTCAATAACCAAACAATGTGTATTTTCCGGTGTTTGAAGCTGGTGTACAAAACCAAAAGTATAAGATGTAAAAATGAAACTTAGGAACGGGAAGCATAGAAATATGGCCTTGCTTTCAAGAGAATGACAGATCTATAACTCACATTTCTATGTGAATTTGGACGGGTTGCCCAAAAACATACATACTGCAACTTTAACTTAACATAGCCTTGCAGTCCACCATTTCACCATTTCCTACCAGTTTCCGTCTCTGTACCAAGACATGGGCTTCAGGATATGGAAGAGAGCAAAACAGGTCACAATAATAATTGATTGGACTTACAGCACATGGCACTTTTCTAGACACCCAAAGCTCTTTATAATATAAGGGGAAACTCTCCCCCCTCACCCTACTTACATAGTATATTTGTATTTATTTTGTTGGCCCATCCACTCCTCTCTTCGAAAGACAAGAGTCACTTTGTTTTACATTTGAGGTTTTTAAATCAGATAAGTTGTTACATATATTGTACATTATTCATACAATTTACATACATGGTGCTTTTATAGACAATATTAAATGATAGCAATACAGTTTGACATACACATTACACGTCAAATGGTATGACAGACTCTTGTAATGAGTACCATGGGATCTTTAGCGACCACAGAGTCAGGACACCCGTTTCAAGTCCCCTCTTCCTCCATTTTATTGAGGAACATTACATTGTTAGTTAGTACTTCAAAATGATTCAACTGAAATGAATGTTGGAAAAATGTATAGAGTAAATTACAGTGATCCATCTGTGGACTTCTTGTTCATTTCAGAAGCATATTTCTCCTGGGCTTTAGTTTGTCTGTCTTTCCGCTGGTGGCATCCATACGTCTTTGTGCCCACAACCTGAAATGGAAAACCATTGAATGGGAGACTTTTACTCTCCCAAATGAGTTGGGGTTTTTTCCTGCCAAAGGCTGAGCATCTGTTGAAGGTCAAGAACATGATGTATTACTACTAGAATGAAAGGCAGCTCTATCAATCACAATAACTCTGTGCTTGGAATGGAATCCCTTATGTTAGCTCTCTAGCTCATTTTAGATGAGTAGCAACAGTTAGCTACTAGTTTCGCAATGTTATAGAATTTTAGTGACGTTGCCAATTCCTGTTCCCGAATGTATTTAGTTATTTGATCCTCAAACTTGAACTCGATACGCCATTTTGAAAATGAGGTGTTTCCCACAAAACTTAATGCGCGTCATCACACTCCCTCTTCTGATTAGTCAGGTAGACGGGCCTTTAGAGACGGCATACATGTCATCACACTCCCTCTTCTGATTAGTCAGGTAGACGGGCCTTTAGAGACGGCATACATGTCATCACACTCCCTCTTCTGATTAGTCAGGTAGACTGGCCTTTAGAGACGGCATACATGTCATCACACTCCCTCTTCTGATTAGTCAGGTAGACGGGCCTTTAGAGACGGCATACATGTCATCACACCCCTCTTCTGATTAGTCAGGTAGTCAGGTAGCCTTTAGGCCATACATGTCATCACACTCCCTCTTCTGATTAGTCAGGTAGACGGGCCTTTAGAGACGGCATACATGTCATCACACTCCCTCTTCTGATTAGTCAGGTAGACGGGCCTTTAGATACATGTCATCACACTCCCTCTTCTGATTAGTCAGGTCAGAGACGGCATACATGTCATCACACTCTTCTGATTAGTCAGGTAGACGGGCCTTTAGAGACGGCATACATGTCATCACACTCCCTCTTCTGATTAGTCAGGTAGACGGGCCTTTAGAGACGGCATACATGTCATCACACTCCCTCTTCTGATTAGTCAGGTAGACGGGCCTTTAGAGACGGCATACATGTCATCACACTCCCTCTTCTGATTAGTCAGGTAGACTGGCCTTTAGAGACGGATTAGTCAGGTAGGCGGGCCTTTAGAGACGGCATGTCATCACACTCCCTCTTCTGATTAGTCAGGTAGGCGGGCCTTTAGAGACGGCATACATGTCATCACACTCCCTCTTCTGATTAGTCAGGTAGACGGGCCTTTAGAGACGGCATACATGTCATCACACTCCCTCTTCTGATTAGTCAGGTAGACGGGCCTTTAGGGCCATACATGTCATCACACTCCCTCTTCTGATTAGTCAGGTAGACGGGCCTTTAGAGACGGCATACATGTCATCACACTCCTCTTCTGCATACATGTCATCACACTCCCTCTTCTGATTAGTCAGGTAGACGGGCCTTTAGAGACGGCATACATGTCATCACACTCCCTCTTCTGATTAGTCAGGTAGGCGGGCCTTTAGAGACGGCATACATGCCATCACACTCACTCATCTGATTAGTCAGGTAGACGGGCCTTTAGAGACGGCATACATGTCATCACACTCCCTCTTCTGATTAGTCAGGTAGGCGGGCCTTTAGAGACGGCATACATGTCATCACACTCACTCATCTGATTAGTTGAGAAAGTGGGCTGTTTCCTGGATGGGGTTGATAGGAGGGTTGTATGTCGATGTGTGTGTGTGGTCTTGTTCTTCTATCCTCGTGGGGACCTGAAATCCCCAGAATTCCCCACAAGGCTGGTAAAACAAGGAAAAGCCTCCCTTGTGGAGAACCATTTTCCCCATGAGGAAAATGGCTATTTTAAGCTTAGGGGTCAGGTTTAAGGTTACAATTAGGGTTTGGGTTACAATTAGGGTTAGGGGTTAGACTTAGGCGTTAGGGTTAGGTTTTGGGGTTAAAGTTCTGGTTAAGTTTAAAATTAGGGGTTAGGGAAAATAGGATTTTGAATGTGCATCAATTTTTGATGTCCCCGCGAGGATAGAAAAAACTAGTGTGTGTGTGTGTGTGTGTGTGTGTGTGTGTGTGTGTGTGTGTGTGTGTGTGTGTGTGTGTGCGTGTGTGTGTGTGTGTGTGTGTGTGTGTGTGTGTGTGTGTGTGTGTGTGTGTGTGTGTATGTGTGTGTGTGTGTGGGAGGTTGGAGTGTGAACATGTGTGTGTGCATGTCTGTGTGTGTTGTGTGTGGAGAGACAGGAAGAGATTGAAGATGAATCTGAACAGATCAGATGATTTGGGAGCTACCTGTTTATCTTTCAAAGAACAATAGCAGACTTTGGAAAAGAAAAACGCCCTTCTCCCACCCAACACCAACAGTCTGGTTTGGCATCCATCTCTCTGTCTCTCTCTTTCTCTCACTCCATTCTCGGTGTGTGGCGCATTTGTTTCGGCGCTCTCACGGCAACCTCCACTGCAGAGCAAGCACAGGTGGTGGACGCATTTCGATGGAAAGGTGGGGGAGGCTTTGAGCAACACATTTTTTGAATGTTATCTTAATTAAGCCCTGGGATCGCCACAAGCCTTGATGCTTGGCTTTTCCTCTCCTTCCTCCTTTTTCTGCACTTCTTCTCCCTCTTTCGCAGCTGCTGGTGTGTGTGGCAGGTTGCCGCAGTAACGGTTACTATAACAGAAACGTCCAAAACCGATGGATTAATCCGACGACGATTGACAGGCATTGATAACGGCTGCGAGTGTAAACAGGAACTTGAAATACAGGTGTCTCGCCCTTAGTGACACTGACACACCATTTAAACACAGGAACTATTCATGTCTAAACCCAAGGACTCTGTTGAGGGTTTAGACACTTCAAAGTGTTCCATTGGACAGAACATGTGGATGAATGTTTCATGCACATTCAGTTGGTTCTCCATTTCATGGACCTGGTTGGATTCTGAGGTCACTCTATTGTACTTATGCCTGTTTTGACACACTTTTTCTTTAAAACTGAACCAATCATTATAGCCTTGATTTCTCCATAGTGGTAGCTTTTCCTTAGAGAGTAACCATCCTTAATGATTTCTCCATAGTGGTAGCTTTTCCTTACAGAGTAACCATCCTTTACGATTTCTCCATAGTGGTAGCTTTTCCTTACAGAGTAACCATCCTTTACGATTTCTCCATAGTGGTAGCTTTTCCTTACAGAGTAACCATCCTTTATGGTTTCTCCATAGTGGTAGCTTTTCCTTACAGAGTAACCATCCTTAATGATTTCTCCATAGTGGTAGCTATTCCTTACAGAGTAAACATCCTTTATGATTTCTCCATACTGGTAGCTATTTCTTACAGAGTAACCATCCTTTATGATTTCTCCATAGTGGTAGCTATTTCTTACAGAGTAACCATCCTTTATGATTTCTCCATAGTGGTAGCTATTTCTTAGAGAGTAACCATCCTTTATGATTTCTCCATAGTGGTAGCTATTCCTTACAGAGTAACCATCCTTTATGATTTCTCCATAGTGGTAGCTATTCCTTACAGAGTAACCATCCTTTATGATTTCTCCATAGTGGTAGCTATTCCTTACAGAGTAACCATCCTTTATGATTTCTCCATTGGTAGCTATTCTTACAGAGTAACCATCCTTTATGATTTCTCCATAGTGGTAGCTATTCTTTACAGAGTAACCATCCTTTATGATTTCTCCATAGTGGTAGCTTTTCCTTACAGAGTAACCATCCTTTATGATTTCTCCATAGTGGTAGCTATTTCTTACAGAGTAACCATCCTTTATGATTTCTCCATAGTGGTAGCTTTTCCTTACAGAGTAACCATCCTTTATGATTTCTCCATAGTGGTAGCTATTCCTTACAGAGTAACCATCCTTTATGCCATTATACTTCCGGCGCCGACAGAGATGGCCGCTTCGCTTCGCGTTCCTAGGAAACTATGCAGTTTTTTGTTTTTTTACGTGTTATTTCTTACATTAGTACCCCAGGTCATCTTAGGTTTCATTACATACAGTCGAGAAGAACTACTGAATATAAGATCAGCGTCAACTCACCATCAGTACGACCAAGAATATGTTTTTCGCGACGCGGATCCTGTGTTCTGCCTTACAAACAGGACAACGGAGTGGATTCCATGCAGCGACCCAAAAAAACGACTCCGAAAAAGAGGGAAACGAGGCGGTCTTCTGGTCAGACTCCGGAGACGGGCACACCGTGCACCACTCCCTAGCATTCTTCTTGCCAATGTCCAGTCTCTTGACAACAAGGTTGATGAAATCCGAGCAAGGGTAGCATTCCAGAGGGACATCAGAGACTGTAACGTTCTCTGCTTCACGGAAACATGGCTCACTGGAACGACGCTATCCGAGGTGGTGCAGCCAACGGGTTTCTCCACGCATCGCGCCGACAGAGACAAACATCTTTCTGGTAAGAAGAGGGGCGGGGCGTATGCCTTATGACTAACGTGACATGGTGTGATGAAAGAAACATACAGGAACTCAAATCCTTCTGTTCACCTGATTTAGAATTCCTCACAATCAAATGTAGACCGCATTATCTACCAAGAGAATTCTCTTCGATTATAATCACAGCTGTATATATCCCCCCAAGCAGACACATCGATGGCTCTGAACGAACTTTATTTAACTCTCTGCAAACTGGAAACGATTTATCCGGAGGCTGCATTCATTGTAGCTGGGGATTTTAACAAGGCTAATCTGAAAACAAGACTCCCTAAATTTTATCAGCATATCGATTGCGCAACCAGGGGTGGAAAGACCTTGGATCATTGTTACTCTAACTTCCGCGACGCATATAAGGCCCTGCCCTGCCCCGCCCCCCTTTCGGAAAAGCTGACCACGACTCCATTTTGTTGATCCCTGCCTACAGACAGAAACTAAAACAAGAAGCTCCCACGCTGAGGTCTGTCCAACGCTGGTCCGACCAAGCTGACTCCACACTCCAAGACTGCTTCCATCACGTGGACTGGGAGATGTTTCGTATTGCGTCAGACAACAACATTGACGAATACGCTGATTCGGTGTGCGAGTTCATTAGAACGTGCGTTGAAGATGTCGTTCCCATAGCAACGATTAAAACATTCCCTAACCAGAAACCGTGGATTGATGGCAGCATTTGTGTGAAACTGAAAGCGCGAACCACTGCTTTTAATCAGGGCAAGGTGTCTGGTGACATGACTGAATACAAACAGTGCAGCTATTCCCTCCGCAAGGCTATTAAACAAGCTAAGCGTCAGTACAGAGACAAAGTAGAATCTCAATTCAACGGCTCAGACAGAAGAGGCATGTAGCAGGGTCTACAGTCAATCACGGACTACAGGAAGAAATCCAGCCCAGTCACGGACCAGGATGTCTTGCTCCCAGGCAGACTAAATAACTTTTTGCCCGCTTTGAGGACAATACAGTGCCAATGACACGGCCTGCAATGAAAACATGCAGTCTCTCCTTCACTGCAGCCGAGGTGAGTAAGACATTTAAACGTGTTAACCCTCGCAAGGCTGCAGGCCCAGACGGCATCCCCAGCCGCGCCCTCAGAGCATGCGCAGACCAGCTGGCCGGTGTGTTTACGGACATATTCAATCAATCCCTATACCAGTCTGCTGTTCCCACATGCTTCAAGAGGGCCACCATTGTTCCTGTTCCCAAGAAAGCTAAGGTAACTGAGCTAAACGACTACCGCCCCGTAGCACTCACATCCGTCATCATGAAGTGCTTTGAGAGACTAGTCAAGGACCATATCACCTCCACCCTACCTGACACCCTAGATCCACTCCAATTCCGCTTACCGCCCAAATAGGTCCACAGACGATGCAATCTCAACCACACTGCACACTGCCCTAACCCATCTGGACAAGAGGAATACCTATGTGAGAATGCTGTTCATCGACTACAGCTCGGCATTCAACACCATAGTACCCTCCAAGCTCGTCATCAAGCTCGAGACCCTGGGTCTCGACCCCGCCCTGTGCAACTGGGTACTGGACTTCCTGACGGGCCGCCCCCAGGTGGTGAGGGTAGGCAACAACATCTCCTCCCCGCTGATCCTCAACACTGGGGCCCCACAAGGGTGCGTTCTGAGCCCTCTCCTGAGCCCTCTCAACCTCAGGAGGCTGAAGAAATTCGGCTTGTCACCAAAAGCACTCACAAACTTCTACAGATGCACAATCGAGAGCATCCTGGCGGGCTGTATCACCGCCTGGTATGGCAACTGCACCGCCCTCAACCGTAAGGCTCTCCAGAGGGTAGTGAGGTCTGCACAACGCATCACCGGGGGCAAACTACCTGCCCTCCAGGACACCTACACCACCCGATGCTACAGGAAGGCCATAAAGATCATCAAGGACATCAACCACCCGAGCCACTGCCTGTTCACTATCATCCAGAAGGCGAGGTCAGTACAGGTGCATCAAAGCTGGGACCGAGAGACTGAAAAACAGCTTCTATCTCAAGGCCATCAGACTGTTAAACAGCCACCACTAACATTGAGTGGCTGCTGCCAACACACTGACACTGACTCAACTCCAGCCACTTTAATAATGGGAATTGATGGAAAATGATGTAAATATATCACTAGCCACTTTAAACAATGCTACCCTATATAATGTTACTTACCCTACACTATTCATCTCATATGTATATGTATATACTGTACTCTATATCATCGACTGCATCCTTATGTAATACATGTATCACTAGCCACTTTAACTATGCCACTTTGTTTACATACTCATCTCATATGTATATACTGTACTCGATACCATCTACTGTATCTTGCCTATGCTGCTCTGTACCATCACTCATTCATATATCCTTATGTCAATATTCTTTATCCCCTTACACTGTGTATAAGACAGTGGTTTTGGAATTGTTAGTTAGATTACTTGTTGGTTATTACTGCATTGTCGGAACTAGAAGCACAAGCATTTCGCTACACTCGCATTAACATCTGCTAACCATGTGTATGTGACAAATAAAATTTGATTTGATTTGATTTGATTTATGATTTCTCCATAGTGGTAGCTATTCCTTACAGAGTAACCATCCTTTATGATTTCTCCATAGTGGTAGCTATTCCTTACAGAGTAACCATCCTTTATGATTTCTCCATAGTGGTAGCTATTCCTTACAGAGTAACCATCCTTTATGATTTCTCCATAGTGGTAGCTATTCCTTACAGAGTAACCATCCTTTATGATTTCTCCATAGTGGTAGATTTTCCTTACAGAGTAACCATCCTTTATGATTTCTCCATAGTGGTAGCTATTCCTTAGAGAGTAACCATCCTTTATGGTTTCTCCATAGTGGTAGCTATTTCTTAGAGAGTAACCATCCTTTATGATTTCTCCATAGTGGTAGCTTTTCCTTACAGAGTAACCATCCTTTATGATTTCTCCATAGTGGTAGCTATTCCTTACAGAGTAACCATCCTTTATGATTTCTCCATAGTGGTAGCTATTTCTTAGAGAGTAACCATCCTTTATGATTTCACCATAGTGGTAGATTTTCCTTACAGAGTAACCATCCTTTATGATTTCTCCATAGTGGTAGCTTTTCCTTACAGAGTAACCATCCTTTATGATTTCTCCGTAGTGGTAGCTATTCCTTACAGAGTAACCATCCTTTATGATTTCTCCATAGTGGTAGCTATTTCTTACAGAGTAACCATCCTTTATGATTTCTCCATAGTGGTAGCTATTCCTTACAGAGTAACCATCATTTATGATTTCTCCATAGTGGTAGCTATTCCTTACAGAGTAACCATCCTTTATGATTTCTCCATAGTGGTAGCTATTTCTTACAGAGTAACCATCCTTTATGATTTCTCCATATTGGTAGCTATTCCTTACAGAGTAACCATCCTTTATGATTTCTCCATAGTGGTAGCTTTTCCTTACAGAGTAACCATCCTTTATGATTTCACCATAGTGGTAGATTTTCCTTACAGAGTAACCATCCTTTATGATTTCTCCATAGTGGTAGCTTTTCCTTACAGAGTAACCATCCTTTATGATTTCTCCGTAGTGGTAGCTATTCCTTACAGAGTAACCATCCTTTATGATTTCTCCATAGTGGTAGCTATTTCTTACAGAGTAACCATCCTTTATGATTTCTCCATAGTGGTAGCTATTCCTTACAGAGTAACCATCCTTTATGATTTCTCCATAGTGGTAGCTATTCCTTACAGAGTAAACATCCTTTATGATTTCTCCATAGTGGTAGCTATTCCTTACAGAGTAACCATCCTTTATGATTTCTCCATAGTGGTAGCTATTTCTTAGAGAGTAACCATCCTTTATGATTTCTCCATAGTGGTAGCTATTCCTTAGAGAGTAACCATCCTTTATGATTTCTCCATAGTGGTAGCTATTCCTTACAGAGTAACCATCCTTTATGATTTCTCCATAGTGGTAGCTATTCCTTACAGAGTAACCATCCTTTATGATTTCTCCATAGTGGTAGCTATTCCAGAGTTACAGAGTAAACATCCTTTATGATTTCTCCATAGTGGTAGCTATTCCTTACAGAGTAACCATCCTTTATGATTTCTCCATAGTGGTAGCTATTTTCTCCATAGTGGTAGCTAGAGTAACCATCCTGATTTCTCCATAGTTATGATTTCTCCATAGTGGTAGCTATTCCTTACAGAGTAACCATCCTTTATGATTTCTCCATAGTGGTAGCTATTCCTTACAGAGTAACCATCCTTTATGATTTCTCCATAGTGGTAGCTATTCCTTACAGAGTAACCATCCTTTATGATTTCTCCATTCCTTACAGAGTAACCATCCTTTATGATTTCTCCATAGTGGTAGCTATTCCTTACAGAGTAACCATCCTTTATGATTTCTCCATAGTGGTAGCTATTCCTTACAGAGTAACCATCCTTTATGATTTCTCCATAGTGGTAGCTATTTCCTTACAGAGTAACCATCCTTTATGATTTCTCCATAGTGGTAGCTATTCCTTACAGAGTAACCATCCTTTATGATTTCTCCATAGTGGTAGCTATTCCTTACAGAGTAACCATCCTTTATGATTTCTCCATAGTGGTAGCTATTCCTTACAGAGTAACCATCCTTTATGATTTCTCCATAGTGGTAGCTATTCCTTACAGAGTAACCATCCTTTATGATTTCTCCATAGTGGTAGCTATTCCTTACAGAGTAACCATCCTTTATGATTTCTCCATAGTGGTAGCTATTCCTTACAGAGTAACCATCCTTTATGATTTCTCCATAGTGGTAGCTATTCCTTACAGAGTAACCATCCTTTATGATTTCTCCATAGTGGTAGCTATTCCTT
>NC_056442.1:62442358-62516319 GCF_018296145.1 Oncorhynchus tshawytscha | reverse complement strand
GTAGATCTAGCTGGACTGTCATAATATAATAGAGACAGTAGATCTAGCTGGTCTGTCATAATATAATAGAGACATAGATCTAGCTGGTCTGTCATAATATAATAGAGACAGTAGATCTAGCTGGTCTGTCATAATATAATAGAGACAGTAGATCTAGCTGGTCTGTCATAATATAATAGAGACAGTAGATCTAGGTGGTCTGTCATAATATAATAGAGACAGTAGATCTAGGTGGTCTGTCATAATATAATAGAGACAGTAGATCTAGTCTGGTCTGTCATAATATAATAGAGACAGTAGATCTAGGTGGTCTGTCATAATATAATAGAGACAGTAGATCTAGCTGGTCTGTCATAATATAATAGAGACAGTAGATCTAGCTGGTCTGTCATTTTATAATAGAGACAGAGATCTAGCTGGTCTGTCATAATATAATAGAAACATAGAGACAGTAGATTTAGCTGGTCTGTCATAATATAATAGAGACAGTATATCTACCTGGTCTGTCATTTTATAATAGAGACAGTAGATCTAGCTGGTCTGTCATATATATAATAGAGACAGTAGATCTAGCTGGTCTGTCATAATATAATAGAGACAGTAGATTCTAGCTGGTCTGTCATAATATAATAGAGACAGCTGGTCTGTCAGAGACAGTAGATCTAGCTGGTCTGTCATAATATAATAGAGACAGTAGATCTAGCTGGTCTGTCATAATATAATAGAGACAGTAGATCTAGCTGGTCTGTCATAATATAATAGAGACAGTAGATCTACCTGGTCTGTCATAGTATAATAGCGACAGTAGATCTAGCTGGTCTGTCATAATATAATAGAGGTAATAGATCTAGCTGGTCTGTCATAATATAGTAGAGACAGTAGATCTAGCTGGTCTGTCATAATATAATAGAGACAGTAGATCTAGGTGGTCTGTCATAATATAATAGAGACAGTATATCTACCTGGTCTGTCATTTTATAATAGAGACAGTAGAACTAGCTGGTCTGTCATAATATAATTGAGACAGTATATCTACCTGGTCTGTCATAATATAATAGAGACAGTAGATCTACCTGGTCTGTCAAAATATAATAGAGACAGTAGATTTAGTTGGTCTGTCATAATATAATAGAGACACAGAGACAGTAGATCTAGCTGGTTTGTCATAATACAATAGAGACAGTAGATCTAGCTGGTCTGTCATAACATAAGAGACAGTAGATCTAGCTGGTCTGTCATAATATAATAGAGACAGTAGATCTAGCTGGTCTGTCATAATACAATAGAGACAGTAGATTTAGCTGGTCTGTCATAATATAACAGAGACAGTAGATCTAGCTGGTCTGTCATAATATAATAGAGACAGTAGATCTAGCTGGTCTGTCATAATATAATAGAGACAGTAGATCTAGCTGGACTGTGATAATATAATAGAGACAGTAGATCTAGCTGGTCTGTCATAATATAATAGAGACAGTAGATCTAGCTGGTCTGTCATAATATAATAGAGACAGTAGATCTAGCTGGTCTGTCATAATATAATAGAGACAGTAGATCTAGCTGGTCTGTCATAATATAATAGAGACAGTAGATCTAGCTGGTCTGTCATAATATAATAGAGACAGTAGATCTAGCTGGTCTGTCATAATATAATAGAAGAGACAGTAGATTTAGCTGGTCTGTCATAATATAATAGAGACAGTAGATCTAGCTGGTCTGTCATAATATAATAGAGACAGTAGATCAAGCTGGTCTGTCATATTATAATAGAGACAGTAGATCTAGCTGGTCTCTCATAATATAATAGTGACAGTAGATCCTCCTGGTCTGTCATAATATAATAGAGACAGTAGATCTAGCTGGTCTCTCATAATATAATAGCAACAGTAGATCTAGCTGGTATGTCATAATATAATAGAGACAGTAGATCTAGCTGGTCTGTCATAATATCTAGAGACAGTATATCCAGCTGGTCTGTCATAATGTAATAGAGACAGTAGATCTAGCTGGACTGTCATAATATAATAGAGACAGTAGATCTAGCTGGTCTGTCATAATGTAATAGAGACATAGAGACAGTAGATCTAGCTGGACTGTCATAATATAACAGAGACAGTAGATCTAGCTGGTCTGTCATAATATAATAGACACAGTAGATCTAGGTGGTCTGTCATAATATAATAGAGACAGTAGATCTAGGTGGTCTATCATAATATAATAGAGACAGTAGATCTAGCTGGTCTGTCATAATATAATAGAGACAGTAGATCTAGGTGGTCTGTCATAATATAATAGAGACAGTAGATCTAGCTGGTCTGTCATAATATAATAGACACAGTATATCTACCTGGTCTGTCATTTTATAATAGAGACAGGAGATCTAGCTGGTCTGTCATAATATAATAGAAACATAGAGACAGTAGATTTAGCTGGTCTGTCATAATATAATAGAGACAGTTAGATCTACCTGGTCTGTCATAGTATAATAATAGAGACAGTAGATCTAGCTGGTCTGTCATAATATAATAGAGACAGTAGATCTAGCTGGTCTGTCATAATATAATAGAGACAGTAGATCTAGCTGGTCTGTCATAATATAATAGAGACAGTAGATCTAGCTGGTCTGTCATAATAGAATAGATACAGTAGATCTAGCTGGTCTGTCATAATATAATAGAGACAGTAGATCTAGCTGGTCACATCATAATAAAATAGAGACAGTAGATCTAGCTGGTCTGTCATAATATAATAGAGACAGTAGATCTAGCTGGTCTGTCATAATATAATAGAGACAGTAGATCTAGCTGGTCTGTCATAATATAATAGAGACAGTAGACCTAGCTGGTCTGTCATAATAGAATAGAGACAGTAGATCTACCTGGTCTGTCATTATATAATAGAGACAGTAGATCTAGCTGGTCACATCATAATAAAATAGAGACAGTAGATCTACCTGGTCTGTCATAATATAATAGAGACAGTAGATCTACCTGGTCTGTCAACATATAGAGACAGTAGATCTAGCTGGTCTGTCATAATATAATAGAGACAGTAGATTTAGCTGGTCTGTCATAATATAATAGAGACAGTAGATCTACCTGGTCTGTCATAGTATAATAGAGACAGTAGATCTAGCTGGTCTGTCATAATATAATAGAGACAGTAGATCTAGCTGGTCTGTCATAATATAGTGGACAGTAGATCTAGCTGGTCTGTCATAATATAATAGAGACAGTAGATCTAGCTGGTCTCTCATAATATAATAGAGACAGTAGATCTAGCTGGTCTGTCATAATGTAATAGAGACATAGAGACAGTAGATCTAGCTGGTCTGTCATAATATAATAGAGACAGTAGACCTAGCTGGTCTGTCATAATAGAATAGAGACAGTAGATCTAGCTGGTCACATCATAATAAAATAGAGACAGTAGATCTACCTGGTCTGTCATAATATAATAGAGACAGTAGATCTACCTGGTCTGTCATATTATAATAGAGACAGTAGATCTGGCTGGTCTGTCATAATATAATAGAGACAGTAGATCTAGCAGGTCTATCATAATATAATAAAGACAGTAGACCTAGCTGGTCTGTCATAATGTAATAGAGACAGTAGACCTAGCTGGTCTGTCATAATATAATAGAGACAGTAGATTTAGCTGGTTTGTCATAATATAATAGAGACAGTAGATCTAGCTGGTCTGTCATAATATAATAGAGACAGTAGATCTAGCTGGTCTGTCATAATATAATAGAGACAGTAGATCTAGCTGGTCTGTCATAATATAATAGAGACAGTAGATTTAGCTGGTCTGTCATGTTATAATAGCGACAGTAGATCTACCTGGTCTGTCATTTTATAATAGAGACAGTAGATCTAGCTGGACTGTCATATTATAATAGAGATGGTAGATCTAGCTGGTCTCTATTAATATAATAGACAGTAGATCTAGCTGGTCTGTCATAATATAAAAGAGACAGTAGATCTAGCTGGTTTGTCAAATTATAATAGAGACAGTAGATTTAGCTGGTCTGTCATAATATAATAGAGACAGTAGATCTAGCTGGACTGTCATAATACAATAGAGACAGTAGATCTAGCTGGTCACATCATAATAAAATAGAGACAGTAGATCTACCTGGTCTGTCATAATATAATAGAGACAGTAGATCTACCTGGTCTGTCAACATATAGAGACAGTAGATCTAGCTGGTCTGTCATAATATAATAGAGACAGTAGATTTAGCTGGTCATCATAATATAATAGAGACAGTAGATCTACCTGGTCTGTCATAGTATAATAGAGACAGTAGATCTAGCTGGTCTGTCATAATATAATAGAGACAGTAGATCTAGCTGGTCTGTCATAATATAGTGGAGAGTAGATCTAGCTGGTCTGTCATAATATAATAGAGACAGTAGATCTAGCTGGTCTCTCATAATATAATAGAGACAGTAGATCTAGCTGGTCTGTCATAATGTAATAGAGACATAGAGACAGTAGATCTAGCTGGTCTGTCATAATATAATAGAGACAGTAGACCTAGCTGGTCTGTCATAATAGAATAGAGACAGTAGATCTAGCTGGTCACATCATAAAATAGAGACAGTAGATCTACCTGGTCTGTCATAATATAATAGAGACAGTAGATCTACCTGGTCTGTCATATTATAATAGAGACAGTAGATCTGGCTGGTCTGTCAAAATATAATAGAGACAGTAGATCTAGCAGGTCTATCATAATATAATAAAGACAGTAGACCTAGCTGGTCTGTCATAATGTAATAGAGACAGTAGACCTAGCTGGTCTGTCATAATAGAATAGAGACAGTAGATCTACCTGGTCTGTCATTATATAATAGAGACAGTAGATCTACCTGGTCTGTCATTATATAATAGAGACAGTAGATCTACCTGGTCTGTCATTATATAATAGAGACAGTAGATCTACCTGGTCTGTCATTATAGAATAGAGACAGTAGATCTACCTGGTCTGTCATAATATAATAGAGACACTAGATCTAGCTGGTCTGTCAAAATACAATAGAGACAGTAGATCTAGCTGGTCTGTCATAATATAATAGAGACAGTAGATCTAGCTGGTCTGTCATAATACAATAGAGACAGTAGATTTAGCTGGTCTGTCATAATATAACAGAGACAGTAGATCTAGCTGGTCTGTCCTAATATAATAGAGACAGTAGATCTAGCTGGACTGTCATATTATAATAGAGACAGTAGATCTAGCTGGTCTATCATAATATAATAGAGACAGTAGATCTAGCTGATCTCTCATAATATAATAGAGACAGTAGATCTAGCTGGTTGTCAAAAATAAAAGAGACAGTAGATCTAGCTGGTTTGTCATAATATAGAGACGGTAGATCTAGCTGGTCTCTCATAATATAATAGCAACAGTAGATCTACCTGGTCTGTCATAATATAATAGAGACGGTAGATCTAGCTGGCCTGTCGTAATATAATAGAGACTGTAGATCTAGCTGGTTTGTCAAATTATAATAGAGACAGTAGATCTAGCTGGTCTGTCATATTATAATTGAGACAGTAGATCTAGCTGGTTTGACAAAATATAATAGAGACAGTAGACCTAGCTGGTCTGTCATAATAGAATAGAGACAGTAGATCTACCTGGTCTGTCAACATATAATAGAGACAGTAGATCTAGCTGGTCTGTCATAAAATAATAGAGACAGTAGATCTACCTGGTCTGTCATAATATAATAGAGACAGTAGATCTAGCTGGTTTGTCATAATACAATAGAGACAGTAGATCTAGCTGGTCTGTCATAACATAAGAGACAGTAGATCTAGCTGGTCTGTCATAATATAATAGAGATAGACAGTAGATTTAGCTGGTCTGTCATAATACAATAGAGACAGTAGATCTAGCTGGTCTGTCATAATATAACAGAGACAGTAGACCTAGCTGGTCTGTCATAATAGAATAGAGACAGTAGATCTACCTGGTCTGTCATTATATAATAGAGACAGTAGATCTACCTGGTCTGTCATTATATAATAGAGACAGTAGATCTACCTGGTCTGTCATTATAGAATAGAGACAGTAGATCTACCTGGTCTGTCATTATATAATAGAGACAGTAGATCTACCTGGTCTGTCATAATATAATAGAGACAGTAGATCTACCTGGTCTGTCAACATATAATAGAGACAGTAGATCTAGCTGGTCTGTCATAAAATAATAGAGACAGTAGATCTACCTGGTCTGTCATAATATAATAGAGACAGTAGAACTAGCTGGTCTGTCATAATATAATAAGGACAGTAGATTTAGTTGGTCTGTCATAATATAATAGAGACACAGAGACAGTAGATCTAGCTGGTTTGTCATAATACAATAGAGACAGTAGATCTAGCTGGTCTGTCATAATAGAATAGAGACAGTAGATCTAGCTGGTTTGTCATATTATAATAGAGACAGTAGATCTGGCTGGTCTGTCATAATATAATAGAGACAGTAGATCTACCTGGTCTCTCATAATATAATAGAGACACTAGATCTAGCTGGTCTGTCAAAATACAATAGAGACAGTAGATCTAGCTGGTCTGTCATAATATAATAGACAGTAGATCTAGCTGGTCTGTCATAATATAGTAGAGAGAGTAGATCTAGCTGGTCTGTCATAATATAATAGAGACAGTAGATCTAGCTGGTCTGTCATAATATAATAGAGACAGTAGATCTAGCTGGTCTGTCATAATACAATAGAGACAGTAGATCTAGCTGGTCTGTCAAAATATAATAGAGACAGTAGATCTAGCTGGTCTGTCATAATATAATAGAGACGGTAGATCTAGCTGATCTCTCATAAAATAATAGAGACATTAGATCTAGCTGGTTGTCAAAAATAAAAGAGACAGTAGATCTAGCTGGTTTGTCATAATATAATAGAGATGGTAGATCTAGCTGGTCTCTCATAATATAATACAGACAGTAGATCTACCTGGTCTGTCAACATATAATAGAGACAGTAGATCTAGCTGGTCTGTCATAATATAATAGAGACAGTAGATTTAGCTGCTCACATCATAATATAATAGAGACAGTAGATCTAGCTGGTCTGTCATAATATAATAGAGACAGTAGATTTAGCTGGTCTGTCATGTTATAATAGCGACAGTAGATCTACCTGGTCTGTCATAATAGAATAGAGACAGTAGATCTACCTGGTCTGTCAACATATAATAGAGACAGTAGATCTAGCTGGTCTGTCATAAAATAATAGAGACAGTAGATCTACCTGGTCTGTCATAATATAATAGAGACAGTAGATCTAGCTGGTTTGTCATAATATAATAGAGACAGTAGATCTAGCTGGTCTGTCATAACATAAGAGACAGTAGATCTAGCTGGTCTGTCATAATATAATATAGTGATAGAGAGAGTAGATTTAGCTCGTCTGTCATAATATAATAGAGACAGTAGATCTAGCTGGTCTGTCATAATACAATAGAGACAGTAGATCTAGCTGGTCTGTCATAATATAATAGAGACAGCAGATCTAGCTGGTCACATCATAATATAATAGAGAAAGTAGATCTACCTGGTCTGTCAAAATATAATAGAGACAGATCTACCTGGTCTGTCATTTTATAATAGAGACAGTAGATCTAGCTGGTCTGTCAAATTATAATAGAGACAGTAGATCTAGCTGGTCTGTCATTATATAATAGAGACAGTAGATCTGGCTGGACTGTCATATTATAATAGAGACAGTAGATCTAGCTGGTATGTCATAATATAGTGGAGAGAGTAGATCTAGCTGGTCTGTCATGATATAATAGAGACAGTAGATCTAGCTGGTCTCTCATAATATAATAGACAGTAGATCTAGCTGGTATGTCATAATAGAATAGAGACAGTAGATCTAGCTGGTCTGTCATAATATAATAGAGACAGTAGATCTAGCTGTTCACATCATAATATAATAGAGACAGTAGATCTACCTGGTCTGTCATAATATAATAGAGACAGTAGATCTAGTTGGTCTGTCAAAATACAATAGAGACAGTAGATCTAGCTGGTCTGTCATAATATAGTGGAGAGAGTAGATCTAGCTGGTCTGTCATAATATAATAGAGACAGTAGATCTAGCTGGTCTCTTATAATATAATAGAGACAGTAGATCTAGCCGGTCTGTCATAATATCTAGAGACAGTATATCCAGCTGGTCTGTCATAATGTAATAGAGACATAGAGACAGTAGATCTAGCTGGTCTGTCATATTATAATAGTGACAGTAGACCTAGCTGGTCTGTCATAATATAATATAGTGATAGAGAGAGTAGATTTAGCTCGTCTGTCATAATACAATAGAGGCAGTAGATCTATCTGGTCTGTTATAATATAATGGAGACAGTAGATCTAGCTGGTCTGTCATAATATAATAGAGACAGCAGATCTAGCTGGTCACATAATAATATAATAGAGACAGTAGATCTACCTGGTCTGTCATTTTATAATAGAGACAGTAGATCTAGCTGGTCTGTCATAATATAGTGGAGACAGTAGATCTAGCTGGTCTGTCATATTATAATAGAGACAGTAGATCTAGCTGGTCATATCAAAATATAATAGAGACAGTAGATCTACCTGGTCTGTCATAATATAATAGAGACAGTAGATTTAGCTGGTCTGTCATGTTATAATAGCGACAGTAGATCTACCTGGTCTGTCATTTTATAAAAGAGACAGTAGATCTAGCTGGTTTGTCATAATATAATAGAGACAGTAGATCTAGCTGGTCTGTCATAATATAATAGAGACAGTAGATCTAGCTGGTCTATCATAATATAATAGAGACAGTAGATCTAGCTGGTCACATCATAATATAATAGAGACAGTAGATCTAGCTGGTCACATCATAATATAATAGAGACAGTAGATCTAGCTGGTCTGTCATAATATAGTGGAGAGAGTAGATCTAGCTGGTCTGTCATAATATAATAGAGACAGTAGATCTAGCTGGTCTGTCATAATATCTAGAGACAGTATATCCAGCTGGTCTGTCATAATGTAATAGAGACATAGAGACAGTAGATCTAGCTGGTCTGTCATATTATAATAGTGACAGTAGACCTAGCTGGTCTGTCGTAATATAATAGAGACAGTAGATCTAGCTGGTCTGTCATAATATAATAGAGACAGTAGATCTAGCTGGTCTGACATAATATAATAGAGACAGTAGATCTAGCTGGTCTGTCATAATATAATAGAGACAGTAGATCTAGCTGGTCACATCATAATATAATAGAGAAGTAGATCTACCTGGTCTGTCAAAATATAATAGAGACAGTAGATCTAGCTGGTCTGTCATTATATAATAGAGACAGTAGATCTGGCTGGACTGTCATATTATAATAGAGACAGTAGATCTAGCTGGTATGTCATAATATAGTAATAGAGACAGTAGATCTAGCTGGTCTGTCATGATATAATAGAGACAGTAGATCTAGCTGGTCTGTCATAATATAATAGACAGTAGATCTAGCTGGTATGTCATAATAGAATAGAGACAAGTAGATCTAGCTGGTCTGTCATATTATAAGAGAGACAGTAGATCTAGCTGGTCTGTCATAATATAAGTAGAGACAGTAGATCTAGCTGGTCTGTCATAATATAATAGAGACAGTAGATCTAGCTGGTCACATAATATAATAGAGACAGTAGATCTACCTGGTCTGTCATAATATAATAGAGACAGTAGATCTAGTTGGTCTGTCAAAATACAATAGAGACAGTAGATCTAGCTGCTCTGTCATAATACAATAGAGACAGTAGATCTAGCTGGTCTGTCATAATACAATAGAGACAGTAGATCTAGCTGGTCTGTCATAATATAATAGAGACAGCAGATCTAGCTGGTCACATCATAATATAATAGAGAAAGTAGATCTACCTGGTCTGTCAAAATATAATAGAGACAGTAGATCTACCTGGTCTGTCATTTTATAATAGAGACAGTAGATCTAGCTGGTCTGTCAAATTATAATAGAGACAGTAGATCTAGCTGGTCTGTCATTATATAATAGAGACAGTAGATCTGGCTGGACTGTCATATTATAATAGAGACAGTAGATCTAGCTGGTATGTCATAATATAGTGGAGAGAGTAGATCTAGCTGGTCTGTCATAATATAATAGAGACAGTAGATCTAGCTGGTCTCTCATAATATAATAGACAGTAGATCTAGCTGGTATGTCATAATAGAATAGAGACAGTAGATCTAGCTGGTCTGTCATTATAATAGAGACAGTAGATCTGGCTCGTCTGTCGTAATATAATAGAGACAGTAGATCTAGCTGGTCTGTCATAATATAATAGAGACAGTAGATCTAGCTGTTCACATCATAATATAATAGAGACAGTAGATCTACCTGGTCTGTCATAATATAATAGAGACAGTAGATCTAGTTGGTCTGTCAAAATACAATAGAGACAGTAGATCTAGCTGGTCTGTCATAATATAGTGGAGAGAGTAGATCTAGCTGGTCTGTCATAATATAATAGAGACAGTAGATCTAGCTGGTCTCTTATAATATAATAGAGACAGTAGATCTAGCCGGTCTGTCATAATATCTAGAGACAGTATATCCAGCTGGTCTGTCATAATGTAATAGAGACAGAGACAGTAGATCTAGCTGGTCTGTCATATTATAATAGTGACAGTAGACCTAGCTGGTCTGTCATAATATAATATAGTGATAGAGAGAGTAGATTTAGCTCGTCTGTCATAATACAATAGAGGCAGTAGATCTATCTGGTCTGTTATAATATAATGGAGACAGTAGATCTAGCTGGTCTGTCATAATATAATAGAGACAGCAGATCTAGCTGGTCACATAATAATATAATAGAGACAGTAGATCTACCTGGTCTGTCAAAATATAAGAGAGACAGTAGATCTACCTGGTCTGTCATTTTATAATAGAGACAGTAGATCTAGCTGGTCTGTCATAATATAGTGGAGAGAGTAGATCTAGCTGGTCTGTCATAATATAATAGAGACAGTAGATCTACCTGGTCTGTCATTTTATAATAGAGACAGTAGATCTAGCTGGTCTGTCAAATTATAATAGAGACAGTAGATCTACCTGGTCTGTCATAATATAATAGAGACAGTAGATTTAGCTGGTCTGTCATGTTATAATAGCGAAAGTAGATCTACCTGGTCTGTCATTTTATAAAAGAGACAGTAGATCTAGCTGGTTTGTCATAATATAATAGAGACAGTAGATCTAGCTGGTCTGTCATAATAGAATAGAGACAATAGATCTAGCTGGTCTGTCATATTATAATAGAGACAGTAGATCTGGCTCGTCTGTCGTAATATAGTGGAGAGAGTAGATCTAGCTGGTCTGTCATAATATAATAGAGACAGTAGATCTAGCTGGTCTGTCATAATATCTAGAGACAGTATATCCAGCTGGTCTGTCATAATGTAATAGAGACATAGAGACAGTAGATCTAGCTGGTCTGTCATATTATAATAGTGACAGTAGACCTAGCTGGTCTGTCATAATATAATATAGTGATAGAGTAGATTTAGCTCGTCTGTCATAATATAATAGAGACAGTAGATCTAGCTGGTCTGTCATAATATAATAGAGACAGCAGATCTAGCTGGTCATATCATAATATAATAGAGACAGTAGATCTAGCTGGTCTGTCAAATTAGAATAGAGACAGTAGATCTAGCTGGTCTGTCATAATATAATAGAGACAGTAGATCTAGCTGGTCTGTCATAATATCTAGAGACAGTAGATCCAGCTGGTCTGTCATAATGTAATAGAGACATAGAGACAGTAGATCTAGCTGGTCTGTCATATTATAATAGTGACAGTAGACCTAGCTGGTCTGTCATAATATAATATAGTGATAGAGTAGATTTAGCTCGTCTGTCATAATATAATAGAGACAGTAGATCTAGCTGGTCTGTCATAATATAATAGAGACAGCAGATCTAGCTGGTCACATCATAATATAATAGAGAAAGTAGATCTACCTGGTCTGTCAAAATATAATAGAGACAGATCTAGCTGGTCTGTCATTATATAATAGAGACAGTAGATCTGGCTGGACTGTCATATTATAATAGAGACAGTAGATCTAGCTGGTATGTCATAATATAGTGGAGAGAGTAGATCTAGCTGGTCTGTCATGATATAATAGAGACAGTAGATCTAGCTGGTCTCTCATAATATAATAGACAGTAGATCTAGCTGGTATGTCATAATAGAATAGAGACAATAGATCTAGCTGGTCTGTCATATTATAATAGAGACAGTAGATCTGGCTCGTCTGTCGTAATATAATAGAGACAGTAGATCTAGCTGGTCTGTCATAATATAATAGAGACAGTAGATCTAGCTGGTCACATCATAATATAATAGAGACAGTAGATCTACCTGGTCTGTCATAATATAATAGAGACAGTAGAACTAGCTGGTCTGTCATAGTATAATAGAGACAGTAGAACTAGCTGGTCTGTCATAATATAATAGAGACAGTAGATCTAGCTGGTCTGTTATAATAGAGACAGTAGATCTACCTGGTCTGTCATTTTATAATAGAGACAGTAGATCTAGCTGGACTGTCATATTATAATAGAGATGGTAGATCTAGCTGGTCTCTATTAATATAATAGACAGTAGATCTAGCTGGTCTGTCATAATATAAAAGAGACAGTAGATCTAGCTGGTTTGTCAAATTATAATAGAGACAGTAGATTTAGCTGGTCTGTCATAATATAATAGAGACAGTAGATCTAGCTGGACTGTCATAATATAACAGAGACAGTAGATCTAGCTGGTCTGTCATAATATAATAGAGACAGTAGATCTAGATGGTCTGTCATAATATAATAGAGAGATAGAGACAGTAGATTTAGCTGGTCTGTCATAATATAATAGAGACAGTAGATCTAGCTGGTCTGTCATAATATAATAGAGACAGTAGATCTAGCTGGTCTGTCATAATATAATAGAGACAGTAGATCTAGCTGGTCTGTCATAATATAATAGAGACAGTAGATCTAGCTGGTCTCTCATAATATAATAGAGACGGTAGATCTAGCTGGACTGTCATATTATAATAGAGACAGTAGATCTAGCTGCTCTGTTATAATATAATAGAGACAGTTGATCTAGCTGGTCTGTCATAATATAATAGAGACAGTAGATCTAGCTGGTCACATAATATAATAGAGACAGTAGATCTACCTGGTCTGTCATAATATAATAGAGACAGTAGATCTAGTTGGTCTGTCAAAATACAATAGAGACAGTAGATCTAGCTGCTCTGTCATAATACAATAGAGACAGTAGATCTAGCTGGTCTGTCATAATACAATAGAGACAGTAGATCTACCTGGTCTGTCAAAATATAATAGAGACAGTAGATCTAGCTGGTCTGTCATTTTATAATAGAGACAGTAGATCTAGCTGGTCTGTCAAATTATAATAGAGACAGTAGATCTAGCTGGTCTGTCATTATATAATAGAGACAGTAGATCTGGCTGGACTGTCATATTATAATAGAGACAGTAGATCTAGCTGGTATGTCATAATATAGTGGAGAGAGTAGATCTAACTGGTCTGTCATAATATAATAGAGACAGTAGATCTAGCTGGTCTCTCATAATATAATAGACAGTAGATCTAGCTGGTATGTCATAATAGAATAGAGACAGTAGATCTAGCTGGTCTGTCATATTATAATAGAGACAGTAGATCTGGCTCGTCTGTCGTAATATAATAGAGACAGTAGATCTAGCTGGTCTGTCATAATATAATAGAGACAGTAGATCTAGCTGGTCAGTCATAATATAATAGAGACAGTAGATCTAGCTGGTCTGTCATAATATAATAGAGACAGTAGATCTAGTTGGTCTGTCAAAATACAATAGAGACAGTAGATCTAGCTGGTCTGTCATAATATAGTGGAGAGAGTAGATCTAGCTGGTCTGTCATAATATAATAGAGACAGTAGATCTAGCTGGTCTGTCATAATATCTAGAGACAGTATATCCAGCTGGTCTGTCATAATGTAATAGAGACATAGAGACAGTAGATCTAGCTGGTCTGTCATATTATAATAGTGACAGTAGACCTAGCTGGTCTGTCATAATATAATATAGTGATAGAGAGAGTAGATTTAGCTCGTCTGTCATAATATAATAGAGACAGTAGATCTAGCTGGTCTGACATAATACAATAGAGACAGTAGATCTAGCTGGTCTGTCATAATATAATAGAGACAGCAGATCTAGCTGGTCACATCATAATATAATAGAGAAAGTAGATCTAGCTGGTCTGTCATAATATAGCTGGTCTGTCATAATAGAGACAGTAGATCTGGCTGGTCTGTCATATTATAATAGAGACATTAGATCTAGCTGGTCTGTCATAATATAATAGAGACAGTAGATCTAGCTGGTCTGTCATGATATAATAGAGACAGTAGATCTAGCTGGTCTGTCATAATATAATAGAGACAGTAGATCTAGCTGGTCTGTCATAATATAATAGAGACAGTAGATCTAGCTGGTCTGTCATAATATAATAGAGACAGTAGATCTAGCTGGTCTGTCATAATATAATAGAGACAGTAGATCTAGCTGGTCTGTCATAATATAATAGAGACAGTAGATCTAGCTGGTCTGTCAAAATATAATAGAGACAGTAGATCTAGCTGGTCTGTCATAATATAATAGAGACAGTAGATCTAGCTGGTCTGTCATAATATAATAGAGACAGTAGATCTAGCTGGTCTGTCATAATATAATAGAGACAGTAGATCTAGCTGGTCTGTCATAATATAATAGAGACAGTAGATCTAGCTGGTCTGTCATAATATAATAGAGACAGTAGATCTAGCTGGTCTGTCATAATATAATAGAGACAGTAGATCTAGCTGGTCTGTCATAATATAATAGAGACAGTAGATCTAGCTGGTCTGTCATATTATAATAGAGACAGTAGATATAGCTGGTCTGTCATGATATAATATAGAGAGTAGAACTAGCTGGTCTGTCATGATATAATAGAGTCAGTAGATATAGCTGGTCTGTCATATTATAATAGAGACAGTAGATCTAGCTGGTCTGTCATAATATAATAGAGACAGTAGATCTAGCTGGTCTGTCATAATATAATAGAGACAAAGAGACAGTAGATCTAGCTGGTCTGTCATAATATAATAGAGACAGTAGATCTAGCTGGTCTGTCATAATATAATAGAGACAGTAGATCTAGCTGGTCTGTCAAAATACAATAGAGACAGTAGATCTAGCTGGTCTGTCATAATATAATAGAGACAGTAGATCTAGCTGGTCTGTCATAATATAATAGAGACAGTAGATCTAGCTGGTCTGTCATAATATAATAGAGACAGTAGATCTAGCTGGTCTGTCATAATATAATAGAGACAGTATATCTAGCTGGTCTGTCATAATATAATAGTGACAGTAGATCTAGCTGGTCTGTCATATTATAATAGTGACAGTAGATCTAGCTGGTCTGTCATAATATAATGATAGAGACAGTAGATTTAGCTGGTCTGTCATAATACAATAGAGACAGTAGATCTAGCTGGTCTGTCATAATACAATTGAGACAGTAGATCTAGCTGGTCTGTCATAATATAATAGAGACAGTAGATCTAGCTGGTCTGTCATAATATAATAGAGACAGTAGATCTACCTGGTCTGTCATAATATAATAGAGACAGTAGATCTAGCTGGTCTGTCATAATATAATAGAGACAGTAGATCTACCTGGTCTGTCATTTTATAATAGAGACAGTAGATCTAGCTGGTCTGTCATAATATAATAGAGACAGTAGATCTAGCTGGTCTGTCATAATATAATAGAGACAGTAGATCTAGCTGGTCTGTCATTTTATAATAGAGACAGTAGATCTAGCTGGTCTGTCAAATTATAATAGAGACAGTAGATTTAGCTGGTCATATCATAATATAATAGAGACAGTAGATCTACCTGGTCTGTCATAATATAATAGAGACAGTAGATTTAGCTGGTCTGTCATGTTATAATACCGACAGTAGATCTACCTGGTCTGTCATTTTATAAAAGAGACAGTAGATCTAGCTGGTTTGTCATAATATAATAGAGACAGTAGATCTAGCTGGTCTGTCATAATATAATAGAGACAGTAGATCTAGCTGGTCTGTCATAATATAATAGAGACAGTAGATCTAGCTGGTCTGTCATAATATAATAGAGAGACAGTAGATCTAGCTGGTCTGTCATATTATAATAGAGACAGTAGATCTAGCTGGTCTGTCATAATATAATAGAGACAGTATATCTAGCTGTTCTGTAAGAATGTAATAGAGACATAGAGACAGTAGATCTATCTGGTCTGTCATTTTATAATAGAGACAGTAGATCTAGCTGGTCTGTCATATTATAATAGAGACAGTAGATCTAGCTGGTCTGTCATTATATAATAGAGACAGTAGATCTAGCTGGTCTGTCATATTATAAATAGAGACAGTAGATCTAGCTGGTCTGTCATGATATAATAGAGACAGTAGATCTAGCTGGTCTGTCATAATATAATAGAGACAGTAGATCTAGCTGGTCTGTCATAATATAATAGAGACAGTAGATCTAGCTGGTCTGTCATTATAATAGAGACAGTAGATCTAGCTGGTCTGTCATAATATAGTGGAGACAGTAGATCTAGCTGGTCTGTCATGTTATAATAGAGACAGTAGATCTAGCTGGTCTGTCATAATAGAATAGAGACAGTAGATCCAGCTGGTCTGTCATAATATAATAGAGACAGTAGATCTAGCTGGTCTGTCATATAATAGTGACAGTAGATCTAGCTGGTCTGTCATAATATAATAGTGACAGTAGATTTAGCTCTGGTCTGTCATAATATAACAGAGACAGTAGATCTAGCTGGTCTGTCATAATAGAATAGAGACAGTAGATCTCCTGGTCTGTCATAGTATAATAGAGACAGTAGATCTAGCTGGTCTGTTATAATATAATAGAGACAGTAGATCTTCCTGGTCTGTCATAATATAATAGAGACACTAGATCTAGCTGGTCTGTCATAATATAATAGAGACAGTAGATCTAGCTGGTCTGTCATAATACAATAGAGGCAGTAGATCTAGCTGGTCTGTCATGTTATAATAGCAACAGTAGATCTAGCTGGTCTGTCATAATAGAATAGAGACAGTAGATCTTCCTGGTCTGCCATAATATAATAGAGACACTAGATCTAGCTGGTCTGCCATAATATAATAGAGACAGTAGATCTAGCTGGTCTGATCTACTGTAGATGTAGCTGGTCTGTCATAATATAACCATAGAGGTAGCACTCCTCACAACTTTACAGGGAGACCACCGGACAGGCAGCATTTCGCTCCACACACCCAACCAGGACTACATTCAAGGCAAGTAAATTGCACAGTACACCCTACTGTACATGTAGATATATATACATACATTTTTACTACTTTTTGCACCTTTTATTTCAATTTTATTTATATATTCTCCTCCCTGCTACCTGATGAAGCCAAGTAAGGCAGAAACGCGTCGTGGCTGGGATGCCCCTAGACCCATTGTGAGACTGTGAGGAAAGCAGATTCCACATGGACTTCGGGGGCATCTCCTTTTGGCTACTCTTTTATTTGTACACTTTACTTTCCTTAATTGGATTTTTACACAGCTCTCATATATATGCACACACTAGGATGTAGTGGAGTGTGATGTTGTATGCTATCCCTCACACCACTTGTGGTGTTGTATGTGTATGCTTTTGTATATGTAAAAAATATGTGTATAGGCACATCCCCTTTTATGTTCATGTGTGTATGCATGTGTGCCCCCACCCCATCCTTGGTCCCAACCCTACTGACAGACAGACACCAATACTTAGCCATAGGGCCTTTTTACCAGTAGGCTCCCCTAAAAATATAAAGGTGGCCATTAGGACCGTAAAATAGATCTTTTATAGTATTCCAGAGCTACAGTGACTACGGACTCTTAAAAATTCACTTTATATTTAGACTTAATGATCCCTTGGATCCTGTAACAATAATCACTAGGGAACCAATTTATATTTAACAAAATATCAAATTTTCTTCTCTTGGGTTTACCATGACCATGGAGCCTTGATCAATAGGAAACAACTACATTTAAAAAATAAAATAAAAAATTAATACATATGTACATAAATATATATATTATTTTATTTTTAAAGTCTCTTGAACTCAGGGTTACCATGACCATGGACCCTTGACGAAAAGAAACAATAAAATAGAACACAAATAGACCAAATTTAACAAAAAAAAACCTTCACCAACCCACCATCCTTCTAAAACACTTTTTTGAAGATACCCACCAGCACCCCCAACGGACGAGAACCTTTTTTCTCCAACTACTCTGGGGACCCCGAGCTTGGCGACTCCCCCGCAGCGATTACACCCTAAGCAATTAGGCCCTTCCATACACCAAGCAAGAGGACAGGAGGATATGGATAGACCGGACTCCTTTGGGACTTCTCGGGGTTCTGTTGACAGACCAATCGGCTCAACCCTCCCAGCCCCACAAAAACAGGAGACTCGCGTACCGCGCTGGACGACTATCTACCCCAGTTTAGAATTGGATTGGCAGTATGTTCAGTAGCGCGTGTTTCATCCTAGCGGGTTGGGGCAGTTAAGTCCAAGAAAAGTGGGGCTTTTGGGTCAGGCGCTGCGGCTGGAGGACTCGCGTCAGCCGTGTAATCCCTAGGGTGCCCAGATAATGTCTGGCAGAGAATTGGATCCCACAGAATTTTTTCACTGGGGGACCCCTTACCCCGCCGTACTAAGCCTGGACAACAGAACCACTTTTTTACGTAGACTACGGAAAAAAAATTCACTGTCTTGGGTTGACATACCACTGGAACACTACGATCCTGGAAGGGAGTAGCTCCACGGGTCACTATCGGCCAAACCACTGAATTACCTACGACTGAGATGATTGGTATGGACACATGGCAATCAACTTCTACTACTGGCAGACGTACGATACGAAAACCAGAGAAGATTTGCCTGATCCTCAACCCTCCATACACCTACCCAAACACAGAACGGAACTCCAAGGGCGGATGCTTGACAACCGTAGAGAGGGCTCGCCTTCTGGGTTTTTGTCTGCTCAAACCACTGGTAGTTTAAAGACTAACCACTCGACATGGACACATGGCAACCAACGGAGGTCCGGACCTGCACAAGGTACGCAACTCAATGGTTTTGCCTGATCCTATGCCAAGTATACCCATACAGACCAGCTGGATTCGACTAGACATGGGTTAATTCAGAGTTAGGATCCTGGAAGGGAATAACTCCTAATTACACACATGATTTTGCACCGGCGCCGACAGAGATGGCCGCCTCGCTTCGCGTTCCTAGGAAACTATGCAGTTTTTTGTTTTTTTACATGTTATTTCTTGCACTAGTACCCCAGGTCATCTTAGGTTTCATTACATACAGCCGAGAAGAACTACTGAATATAAGATCAGCGTCAACTCACCATCAGTACGACCAAGAATATGTTTTTCGCGATGCGGATCCTGTGTTCTGCCTTACAACCAGTGCAACGGAGTGGATTACATGCAGCGACCCAAAAAAACGACTCAGAAAAAGAGGGAAACGAAGCGGTCTTCTGGTCAGACTCCGGAGACGGGCACACCGTGCACCACTCCCTAGCATTCTTCTTGCCAATGTCCAGTCTCTTGACAACAAGGTTAATGAAATCCGAGCAAGGGTAGCATTCCAGAGGGACATCAGAGACTAACGTTCTCTGCTTCACGGAAACATGGCTAACTGGAGAGACGCTATCCGAAGCGGTGCAGCCAGCGGGTTTCTCCACGCAGCGCGCCGACAGAAACAAACATCTTTCTGGTAAGAAGAGGGGCGGGGGCGTATGCCTTATGACTAACGTGACATGGTGTGATGAAAGAAACATACAGGAACTCAAATCCTTCTGTTCACCTGATTTAGAATTCCTCACAATCAAATGTAGACCGCATTATCTACCAAGAGAATTCTCTTCGATTATAATCACAGCCGTATATATCCCCCAAGCAGACACATCGATGGCTCTGAACAAACTTTATTTAACTCTCTGCAAACTGGAAACGATTTATCCGGAGGCTGCATTCATTGTAGCTGGGGATTTTAACAAGGCTAATCTGAAAACAAGACTCCCTAAATTTTATCAGCATATCGATTGCGCAACCAGTGGTGGAAAGACCCTGGATCATTGTTACTCTAACTTCCGCGACGCATATAAGGCCCTGCCCCGCCCCCCTTTCGGAAAAGCTGACCACGACTCCATTTTGTTGATCCCTGCCTACAGACAGAAACTAAAACAAGAGGCTCCCACACTGAGGTCTATCCAACGCTGGTCCGACCAAGCTGACTCCACACTCCAAGACTGCTTCCATCACGTGGACTGGGAGATGTTTCGTATTGCGTCAGACAACAACATTGACGAATATGCTGATTCGGTGTGCGAGTTCATTAGAACGTGCGTTGAAGATGTCGTTCCCATAGCAACGATTAAAACATTCCCTAACCAGAAACCGTGGATTGATGGCAGCATTCGTGTGAAACTGAAGGCGCGAACCACTGCTTTTAATCAGGGCAAGGTGTCTGGTAACATGACTGAATACAAACAGTGCAGCTATTCCCTCCGCAAGGCTATCAAACAAGCTAAGCGCCAGTACAGAGACAAAGTAGAATCTCAATTCAACAGCTCAGACACGTGGCAGGGTCTACAGTCAATCACGGACTACAGGAAGAAACCCAGCCCAGTCACGGACCAGGATGTCTTGCTCCCAGGCAGACTAAATAACTTTTTTGCCCGCTTTGAGGACAATACAGTGCCACTGACACGGCCTGCAACGAAAACATGCGGTCTCTCCTTCACTGCAGCCGAAGTGAGTAAGACATTTAAACGTGTTAACCCTCGCAAGGCTGCAGGCCCAGACGGCATCCCCAGCCGCGCCCTCAGAGCATGCGCAGACCAGCTGGCCGGTGTGTTTACGGACATATTCAATCAATCCCTATACCAGTCTGCTGTTCCCACATGCTTCAAGAGGGCCACCATTGTTCCTGTTCCCAAGAAAGCTAAGGTAACTGAGCTAAACGACTACCGCCCCGTAGCACTCACATCCGTCATCATGAAGTGCTTTGAGAGACTAGTCAAGGACCATATCACCTCCACCCTACCTGACACCCTAGACCCACTCCAATTTGCTTACCGCCCAAATAGGTCCACAGACGATGCAATCTCAACCACACTGCACACTGCCCTAACCCATCTGGACAAGAGGAATACCTATGTGAGAATGCTGTTCATCGACTACAGCTCGGCATTCAACACCATAGTACCCTCCAAGCTCGTCATCAAGCTCGAGACCCTGGGTCTCGACCCCGCCCTGTGCAACTGGGTACTGGACTTCCTGACGGGCCGCCCCCAGGTGGTGAGGGTAGGCAACAACATCTCCTCCCCGCTGATCCTCAACACTGGGGCCCCACAAGGGTGCGTTCTGAGCCCTCTCCTGTACTCCCTGTTCACCCACGACTGCGTGGCCACGCACGCCTCCAACTCAATCATCAAGTTTGCGGACGACACAACAGTGGTAGGCTTGATTACCAACAACGACGAGACGGCCTACAGGGAGGAGGTGAGGGCCCTCGGAGTGTGGTGTCAGGAAAATAACCTCACACTCAACGTCAACAAAACTAAGGAGATGATTGTGGACTTCAGGAAACAGCAGAGGGAACACCCCCCCATCCACATCGATGGAACAGTAGTGGAGAGGGTAGCAAGTTTTAAGTTCCTCGGCATACACATCACAGACAAGCTGAATTGGTCCACTCACACAGACAGCATCGTGAGGAAGGCGCAGCAGCGCCTCTTCAACCTCGAGGCTGAAGAAATTTGGCTTGTCACCAAAAGCACTCACAAACTTCTACAGATGCACAATCGAGAGCATCCTGGCGGGCTGTATCACCGCCTGGTATGGCAACTGCACCGCCCTCAACCGTAAGGCTCTCCAGAGGGTAGTGAGGTCTGCACAACGCATCACCGGGGGCAAACTACCTGCCCTCCAGGACACCTACACCACCCGATGCTACAGGAAGGCCATAAAGATCATCAAGGACATCAACCACCCGAGCCACTGCCTGTTCACCCCGCTGTCATCCAGAAGGCGAGGTCAGTACAGGTGCATCAAAGCTGGGACCGAGAGACTGAAAAACAGCTTCTATCTCAAGGCCATCAGACTGTTAAACAGCCACCACTAACATTGAGTGGCTACTGCCAACACACTGTCAATGACACTGACTCTACTCCAGCCACTTTAATAATGGGAATTGATGGGAAATGATGTAAATATATCACTAGGCACTTTAAACAATGCTACCTTATATAATGTTACTTACCCTACATTATTCATCTCATATGCATACGTAGATACTGTACTCTATATCATCGACTGCATCCTTATGTAATACATGTATCACTAGCCACTTGGTTTACATACTCATCTCATATGTATATACTGTACTCGATACCATCTACTGTATCTTGCCTATGCTGCTCTGTACCATCACTCATTCATATATCCTTATGTACATATTCTTTATCCCCTTACACTGTGTATAAGACAGTAGTTTTTTGGAATTGTTAGTTAGATTACTTGTTCGTTATTACTGCATTGTCGGAACTAGAAGCACAAGCATTTCGCTACACTCGCATTAACATCTGCTAACCATGTGTATGTGACAAATAAATTTGATTTGATTTGAAACATCTAGGACCAAAAGACTGACGAACACGGAAGTAAATACATAGACAACGTGGAGCTAAAAAAGAAGGATCCGAAAGAGAGTGAACTCCTAGGTTGCACTATGCTTTCCACTTCCAATGAAAAGCGGACCTAGACATCATGACCATACCACTCGACATGGACACATGGCAACCAACCGAGGACCGGACCTGCATAAGGTGCGCAACTCAAGGGTTTTGCCTGATCCTACGTCAAGTTGACAGACCTACCTAAACTTAACCTTAACCATTCTAAAAAACTATACCTTACCCTAACCTTAAACCTAACCTTAACCATTCTAAAAACCATACCTAACCCTAAAGACAGACAGTCTTTAAACCCAACCAACGAGTTAATCTACAAGTGGGCAACCATGGGGCCTACTACTTTGGCCGGCCGCGAAACCTAACCCTAACCACTAACCCTAACACCCTAACCCTCTAACCCTAACCCATTAAAAGGGCACACCTGTTCAGCCCCGGTCCGCTAACTGCTACCTTGTTTAGCCCCGGCCTACCAACTGTTAGCTTGTTAGCACAGGCCTGCTAACCGTCTGAATCGCCGCGTCCCAAACACTCACTGGACCCATATTTACTTTCAATCTCTTTTCTATTTTCTATTTGTTTATACCTTCCGGTAACCTGCCTCACCCAATGTTATACGGAATTGCTATTATTTTTAATTTTTAGAACACACTCAAGAACCTCCAGAAGCTAACCAGCTACAAGCTATTTAGTCATTGTTAGCCACTGCTAGCGGCTTTTACCTTACCTTCTGCACAGCCAGCCAGTTTTTTTAACCTGGATAGTACTTCCCTGCCCCATCCACCGCTGCCCCCTGGACACTGATCACGTGGCTACATAGCTGATGCATGCTGGACTGTCCATTAATCACGGTACTCCATTCTGCTTGTTTATGTTTTATCTGTCGGCCCCAGCCACACTCAGGCTCTGTGTGTAGTTAATCCGACCCTCCCTGCCTAGTCAACGCCATTTTACCTGCTGTTGTGCTAGCTGATTAGCTGTTGTTGTCTCACCTACTGTTTTAGCTACTGTTTTAGCTAGCTCTCCCAATTCAACACCTGTGATTACTGTATGCCTCGCTGTATGTCTCTCTCAAATGTCAATATGCCTTGTATACTGTTGTTCAGGTTAGTTATCATTGTTTTAGTTTACAATGGAGCCCCTAGTTCCACTCTTCATACCCCTGATACCTCCTTTGTACCACCTCCCACACATGCGGTGACCTCACCCATTACAACCAGCATGTCCAGAGATACAACCCCACTCATTATCACCCAGTGCCTGGGCTTACCTCCGCTGTACCCGCACCCCACCATACCCCTGTCTGCGCATTATGCCCTGAATATATTCTACCATGCCCAGAAATCTGCTCCTTTTATTCTCTGTCCCCAACGCTGTAGGCGACCAGTTTTGATAGCCTTTAGCCGCACCCTCATTCTACTCCTCCTCTGTTCCGCGGGTGATGTGGAGGTAAACCCAGGCCCTGCATGTCCCCAGGCACCCTCATTTGTTGACTTCTGTGATCGAAAAAGCCTTGGTTTCATGCATGTCAACATCAGAAGCCTAAGTTTGTTTTACTCACTGCTTTAGCACACTCTGCTAACCCTGATGTCCTTGCCGTGTCTGAATCCTGGCTCAGGAAGGCCACCAAAAATTCTGAGATTTCCATACCCAACTATAACATTTTCCGTCAAGATAGAACTGCCAAAGGGGGAGGAGTTGCAGTTTACTGCAGAGATAGCCTGCAAAGTAATGTCATACTTTCCAGGTCCATACCCAAACAGTTCGAACTACTAATTTTGAAAATTACTCTCTCCAGAAATAAGTCTCTCACTGTTGCCGCCTGCTACCGACCCCCCTCAGCTCCCAGCTGTGCCCTGGACACCATTTGTGAATTGATCACCCCCCATCTAGCTTCAGAGTTTGTTCTGTTAGGTGACCTAAACTGGGATATGCTTAACACCTCGGCAGTCCTACAATCTAAGCTAGATGCCCTCAATCTCACACAAATCATCAAGGAACCCACCAGGTACAACCTTAAATCTGTAAACAAGGGCACCCTCAGACGTCATCCTGACCAACTGGCCCTCCAAATACACCTCCGCTGTCTTCAACCAGGATCTCAGCGATCACTGCCTCATTGCCTGTATCCGCTACGGAGCCGCTGTCAAACGACCACCCCTCATCCCTGTCAAACGCTCCCTAAAACACTTCTGTGAGCAGGCCTTTCTCATCGACCTGGCCCGGGTATCCTGGAAGGACATTGACCTCATCCCGTCAGTTGAGGATGCCTGGTCATTCTTTAAAAGTAACTTCCTCACCATTTTAGATAAGCATGCTCCGTTCAAAAAATGCAGAACTAAGAACAGATACAGCCCTTGGTTCACTCCAGACCTGACTGCCCTCGACCAGCACAAAAATATCCTGTGGCGGACTGCAATAGCATCGAATTGTCCCCGCGATATGCAACTGTTCAGGGAAGTCAGGAACCAATACACGCAGTCAGTCAGGAAAGCTAAGGCCAGCTTCTTCAGGCAGAAGTTTGCATCCTGTAGCTCTAACTCCAAAAAGTTCTGGGACACTATGAAGTCCATGGAGAACAAGAGCACCTCCTCCCAGCTGCCCACTGCACTGAGGCTAGGTAACACGGTCACCACCGATAAATCCATGATTATCGAAAACTTCAACAAGCATTTCTCAACAGCTGGCCATGCCTTCCGCCTGGTTACTCCAACCTCGGCCAACAGCTCCACCCCCCCGCCCCCCCCCGCAGCTACTCGCCCAAGCCTCTCCAGGTTCTCCTTTACCCAAATCCAGATAGCAGATGTTCTGAAAGAGCTGCAAAACCTGGACCCGTACAAATCAGCTGGGCTTGACAATCTGGACCCTCTATTTCTGAAACTATCCGCCGCCATTGTCGCAACCCCTATTACCAGCCTGTTCAACCTCTCTTTCATATCGTCTGAGATCCCCAAGGATTGAAAGCTGCCGCAGTCATCCCCCTCTTCAAAGGGGGAGACACCCTGGACCCAAACTGTTACAGACCTATATCCATCCTGCCCTGCCTATCTAAGGTCTTCGAAAGCCAAGTCAACAAACAGGTCACTGACCATCTCAAATCCCACCGTACCTTCTCCGCTGTGCAATCTGGTTTCCGAGCCGGTCACGGGTGCACCTCAGCCACGCTCAAGGTACTAAACGATATCATAACCGCCATCGATAAAAGACAGTACTGTGCAGCCGTCTTCATCGACCTTGCCAAGGCTTTCGACTCTGTCAATCACCATATTCTTATCGGCAGACTCAGTAGCCTCGGTTTTTCGGATGACTAACTCGCCTTGTTCACCAATTACTTTGCAGACAGAGTTCAGTGTGTCAAATCGGAGGGCATGCTGTCCGGTCCTCTGGCAGTCTCTATGGGGGTGCCACAGGGTTCAAGCCTCGGCCCGACTCTTTTCTCTTTTATATCAATGATGTTGCTCTTGCTGCGGGCGATTCCCTGATCCACCTCTACGCAGACGACACCATTCTATATACTTCCGGCCCGTCCTTGGACACTGTGCTATCTAACCTACAAACGAGCATAAATGCCATACAACACTCCTTCCGTGGCCTCCAACTGCTCTTAAACGCTAGTAAAACCAAATGCATGCTTTTCAACCGTTCGCTGCCTGCACCCGCACGCCTGACCAGCATCACCACCCTGGATGGTTCTGTCCTTGAATATGTGGACATCTATAAGTACCTAGGTGTCTGGCTAGACTGTAAACTCTCCTTCCAGACTCATATCAAACATCTCCAATCGAAAATCAAATCAAGAATCGGCTTTCTATTCCGCAACAAAGCCTCCTTCACTCACGCCGCCAAACTTACCCTAGTAAAACTGACTATCCTACCGATCCTCGACTTCGGCGATGTCATCTACAAAATTGCTTCCAACACTCTACTCAGCAAACTGGATGCAGTTTATCACAGTGCCATCCATTTTGTCACTAAAGCACCTTATACCACCCACCACTGCGACTTGTATGCTCTAGTCGGCTGGCCCTCGCTACATATTCGTCGCCAGACCCACTGGCTCCAGGTCATCTACAAGTCCATGCTAGGTAAAGCTCCGCCTTATCTCAGTTGGTCACGATGGCAATTGCAAAAAAAATAAAAAAAATACAAATAAAAATCGCTGAAGTTGGAGACTTTTATCTCCCTCACCAACTTCAAACATCTGCTATCTGAGCAGCTAACCGATCGCTGCAGCTGTACATAGTCTATCAGTAAATAGCCCACCCATTTTTACCTACCTCATCCCCATACTGTTTTTATTTATTTACTTTTCTGCTCTTTTGCACACCAATATCTCTACCTGTACATGACCATCTGATCATTTATCACTCGTGTTAATCTGCAAAATTGTAATTATTCGCCTACCTCCTCATGCCTTTTGCACACAATGTATATAGACTCCCCTTTTTTTCTACTGTGTTATTGACTTGTTAATTGTTTACTCCATGTGTAACTTTGTGTTGTCTGTTCACACTGCTATGCTTTATCTTGGCCAGGTCGCAGTTGCAAATGAGAACTTGTTCTCAACTAGCCTACCTGGTTAAATAAAGGTGAAATAAAAAAATAAATAAAAAATTACTAAGGGACATAATTACATCTGCTCCTCTTTCACCCACAGGAGGCGCCAGGCAAGGGGTACAGACAAGGACAGGGCAATTCAAGGGGCATATGACGATGATTAAAGGGCAAGACAATGGGCAACACCCCAAAGCTCCCAAATCCGAACCCCCACAAAAAATGAATATCGCTGTGCCTCTGCCTGTCCAGGGTCCCTGTACAATTGGCGCCTCAAAATACCCACCATCACCCCCACCACAGCCCCATCTTCAACCCCAACCACAGCCTAAACCCACACACCCATCCCAAAAACCTTTCTATCACAAGGCTAGGCCGAACTACAAAGTGGCAGATTGGAACATTGAGGGACAGACACCAACACTCATCATAGGAGACTCAAACCTCAACCGGATCCCACCATTCAATAACCCCAACATCCAGGTAGACAGTTACCCAGGGGCAACATTCTATCATTTCATAAAAGTACTGGAGAAAACCCCCATACATACAGACACAGCGACTGTGTCACGCCCTGCTCTTAGTATTTTGTGTTTTCTTTATTTATTTGGTCAGGCCAGGGTGTGACATGGGTTTATTTTGTGGTGTGTTTTTGTATGGGGGTTTTTCGTAGGTTTTGGGATTGTGGTTTAGTGGGGTTTTCTAGCATAGTCTATGGCTGTCTGAATTGATTCTCAATCAGAGGCAGGTGATTATCGTCGTCTCTGATTGGGAACCATATTTAGGCAGCCATATTCTTTGAGTGTTTCATGGGTGATTGTTCATGTCTCTGTTTGTACAAGATAGGCTGTTTAGGTTTTCGCATTGTTCGTGTTTGTTCGTTAATTAAACATGTATCAAAATTACAACGCTGCATTTTGGTCCGACTCTCTTTCGACGGAAGAAAACCGTAACAGACTGTTATCTCGGTGGGCTTGAACAACAAGGATCATGACCCATTCCAAACATCACTAAAACAGCTGTCAGGTATGCACAAGGAGGCAAAGAAAACATTTCCAAACGCAACAATATACATTCCTGTCAGCCATTCACCTCTTCTTACTCCACAGCAGAAGAGTAACCTTAAGCTCATTAACGCTTACATTACCACTAACTTCCCAACCCTATTAGAGATCCCACAAGACACATTTCACACAACAGATCTCATACACTGGACATCCACCACAGCAGACCTCATCTTTCAACACTGGTGCAGACAGTTAAATTTACATTAACCACAAGCCACAGTTTGGATAGAAATAACTTTTCTTGCAATCTCTTTCCTTCCCTAATAACCAGTGCAGATCCTCCACCAAGGGAAGCAGCGGACCAGTCAACAACTAATATCATGAATCTTTCCAAATCCTTCATACCCACAGCAGCACAGGTAAAGCTCCTGGAGAGGGTTGACATTCATCCCTCGCCCAAACAAATTTGATTGGGAGGAACTTCAAAGGGACACCCACAAATATCATAGAAGACTTAAACTGTTGGACTATTTTGACTACAACACAGATGACAATCACCTACCATTTACTTTACCATCTACCTGGGAACCTAAAACCGCCCAGATAGATGGTAGAATCAGGAGACTAATCAGAATAGACAAAAACACACTTCACAACCATCAGACTCACACAGATAGGGAGGATAACCTCACACACGTAGAAAGACAGGCAATACAACAACTTAAAAATAACCCACACAATCAAACCAGCAGATAAAGCTTCAAAAATAGTAATATTGGATAAACATCAATACATGTATGAAGCCAACAGACAGTTATCAAACACCAAACATTATAAACAAATAGAAAACAGTATACAACCACAGACACAGACACAGCTAAGGACAATAATAAAGACTCTACGACCAACACTACATCACAGCAAAACAACGGGACTTTCTCTACGGTGCAGACACCCCACGATCTAGACTATTCTACTTACTGTTAAGTACACAAGGAACCGGAGACATGGACAATTCCCTTTGAAGTTCCTCCTGGCAGACCGATTGTCTCAGACTGCAATAGTGAATCCTATAACATTTCACAATATATAGATCACCATATCAACCCTCTCTCCACAAGGCACCCCAGCTTTCTCAGGGACACCTACCACTTCAAGGAGAGGATTGGACCCATAGTTGTTCACCTCCCACACACATATTGATAGCCTATACACCAACATAAATACAGCAACAGGAATACAAGCAATTAGAAATATCTTTAAGAGATACCCAGACAACACTAGACCGGACAAAGAAATATTACAACTATTAGAAATCAGCCTGACTAGCAATGACTTTTTATTCAATGATCATTATTATCTGCAGGTGGAGGGAACAGCTATGGGCAAAACATTTGCACCTGCTTATGCCAATATATACATGGCTGAATGGGAGAGAGAGGCACTGGCCAAGTGTCCATATCAACCCACTTTTTATTACCGCTTTTTAGACAACATAATAGGAGCCTGGCCCCACGACATCCAGTTATTCACAGATTTTATAAAAACATTCTCAACGGTCATCATCCATCCATTAAGGTTAAATACACAATTCACCCGCAAGAAGTCAACTTCTTAGACACAAGTTTTTTTCAGTAATAACAATCAATCAGAAAACACTACACACTAGAGTTTACTTCAAACCAACAGACACACATGCTTTACTTCATAAACACAGTTACCATCCTAAACATACATTTAAGGGAATAATAAAATCACAAATCATACGGTTCTACAGGATATCATCTTGCAAGCAAGACCTGGATTATGCAATAAATACACTATTCAATGCACTTAGAAGAGGATATTCAAAACTATTTTTAAGAACCATTAAAAACACATTGGCCGCCCTCCCTCCCATTCATCCAACACTCACAGACCACAGCAAATCATCCACCTCTCTTAACCTTAACCTCAATCCTACTCCTAACCTTAACCTTTTCCCAAACCCAATCTTAACCTCTTCCCAAACCTCAGCCTAACCTTTCCCTTAACCCCATGCCTAACCCTAATGTGTAACATTACCCTAACCAGGGTTCTCATCCTACCTCCCTCCCTCACCCTAATCCTGACTCCCCTATGGAAAGTGATCTGCACCAATCACTAAACTGAAACACTTCCTCTGTCTCTTCTCCCTTGCCATCAACTCAATCAACAGACAATTATCATCCCCCTAGTAACCACATTTTCACATAGAATTAGACCCCTACATCAATCAAACACAACTTCTCTACAGTTCAGCACACTTACATAGCACTCAAACCATACAGAATCATTTCAGCATTTAGAAAGAACATTTAAAGGACCTCCTCACCAAAGCAAGATTCAGTAGTAAGCCACCACAAGACTTCAAACCTCATATTTTCCATTTTCGACAGATAAAGTTAATTACAAATATACACAGCCACACATCAGCACCAGTACAAGTATCCTATTCATTGAACACACATAACACCATTTATATCATTACATGTACACTTTGCAATAAACAATACATTGGAGAAACCAAACACACCATAGAAACCAGACTCAAACAACACCTGTATAACATTAAAAGGGCACACCTACAAACGGAACTCATAACCCACTTCCAGGAGCACCCCATCACACACCTTACCATGTCAGGGTTACAGTCACATATAGGCTGGACCTGTGGGCAGCGAAAGAGGGTAGAACGGGAGTGGATCCAGCACCTACAGACAATAACGCCAAATGGCCTGAACGAGAGGTTTTAGAAAATGGGTTATAACAGACAGGAAAATGGATGGAGAAGAACATGGTTTTATTCATTTTATTTTTACTCTATATATTTATGGTTTGTTTGGTTTTAGTTTGGCACTTCCTCTTTTAGGGTTTTCCTTTCCTTTAACAAAACAATAAAACCATTTTAATGCACAATATGGTGTTTATGTTCATATTTAACAACACTATGGTTGAATGAATCTCTCACCACATCGACTTCTGCACTGCCACCCAGAAAAAGAGGCAACCTGGAGCTTACCTCAGTTTAATTTATGATCCTAGGAGGACATCTACGGGCCTTTTTAAGTACTACACCTAATATATCAGATCAGAAATGGGAGGGATAAACAGGAGATAGGCCTGTGCACCGTAAAACTAACTAGTTGAAACGAAACACAATTATATTCAAAACCTAACCCCAACCCCCACCCTAAACCTAAGCTTAACCATTCAAAAAAAACTATACCTTAACCCTAACCTTAACCATTGTAAAAACCATACCTAACCCTAACCCTACAGACAGAGTCTTTTAACCCAACCAACGGGTTAATCTACAAGTGGGCAACAATGGGGCCTACTACTTTGGCCGGCCGCGCCCGGACCCCTCCGGCCCGCTCGTATATGATGTGGAGTGCACACCCCTCCCTTCCCCCCCTTCGGCTTCCACGTGTCAGAGATGGAAGTGGATCAACCGACTCAAAACTAGAAACCTAACCTAACCCCAACCCCCCCAACCCTAACCCTAAAACCCTACGTTAGATTACTCGTTGGTTATTACTGCATTGTCGGATCTAGAAGCACAAGCATTTCGCTACACTCGCATTAACATCTGCTAACCATGTATATGTGACAAATACATTTGATTTTTGATATCTAAACCTGATTGTTTATAGTTTCATTGTGACATTTCCATTTTTGAAATTGTCCCTCTATTTTCTAATTGACAAGTCCACTACCACACTTATTCATTTGGTTAAATTGAACCTTTAACGAGGCAAGTCGCTATGCTTGGGTTATATTTATTTTACCTTTATTTAACCAGGTAGGCAAGTTGAGAACAAGTTCTCATTTACAATTGCGACCTGGCCAAGATAAAGCAAAGCAGTTCGACAGATACAACGACACAGAGTTACACATGGAGTAAAACAAACATAGTCAATAATACAGTATAAACAAGTCTATATACAATGTGAGCAAATGAGGTGAGAAGGGAGGTAAAGGCAAAAAAGTCATTTGAGAAACCAAGGCTGTCGAGTCTGCCGATGAGGATGTGGTGATTGACAGAGTCGAAAGCCTTGGCCAGATCAATGAATACGGCTGCACAGTAATGTTTCTTATCGATGGCGGTTAAGATATCATTTAGGACCTTGAGCGTGGCTGAGGTGCACCCATGACCAGCTCTGAAACCAGATTGCATAGCAGAGAAGGTATGGTGAGATTCGAAATGGTCGGTAATCTGTTTGTTGACTTGGCTTTCGAAGACCTTAGAAAGGCACGGTAGGATAGATATAGGTCTGTAGCAGTTTGGGTCAAGAGTGTCCCCCCCTTTGAAGAGGGGGATGACCGCAGCTGCTTTCCAATCTTTGGGAATCTCAGACGACACAAAAGAGAGGTTGAACAGGCTAGTAATAGGGATGGCAACAATTTCGGCAGATAATTTTAGAAAGAAAGGGTCCAGATTGTCTAGCCCGGCTGATTTGTAGGGGTCCAGATTTTGCAGCTCTTTCAGAACATCAGCCGAATGGATTTGGGAGACGGAGAAATGGGGAAGGCTTGGGCGAGTTGCTGTTGGGGGTGCAGTGCTGTTGACCGGGGTAGGAGTAGCCAGGTGGAAAGCATGGCCAGCCGTAGAAAAATGCTTATTGAAATTCTCAATTATGGTGGATTTATCAGTGGTGACAGTGTTTCCTATCTTCAGTGCAGTGGGCAGCTGGGAGGTGTTCTTATTCTCCATGGACTTTACAGTGTCCCAGAACTTTTTTAAGTAAGTGTTGCAGGAAGCAAATTTCTGCTTGAAAAAGCTAGCCTTGGATTTTCTAACTGCCTGTGTATAATGGTTTCTAGCTTCCCTGAACAGCTGCATATCAGGGGGCTGTTCGATGCTAATGCAGAACGCCATAGGATGTTTTTGTGTTGGTTAAGGGCAGTCAGGTCTGGGGAGAAACAAGGGCTATATCTGTTCCTGGTTCTAAATTTCTTGAATGGGGCATGCTTATTTAAGATGGTTAGGAAGGCATTTTAAAAAACTAAACCAGGCATCCTCTACTGACGGGATGAGATCAATATCCTTCCAGGATACCCCGGCCAGGTGGATTAGAAAGGCCTGCTCGCTGAAGTGTTTCAGGGAGCATTTGACAGTGATGAGTGGAGGTCGTTTGACCGCTGACCCATTACGGATGCAGGCAATGAGGCAGTCATCGCTGAGATCTTGGTTGAAGACAGCAGAGGTGTATTTAGAGGGCAAGTTGGTGAGGATGATATCTATGAGGGTGCCAGTGTTTAAGGCTTTGGGGAGGTACCTGGTAGGTTCATTGATAATTTGTGTGAGATTGAGGGCATCAAGCTTAGATTGTAGGATGGCTGGGGTGTTAGGCATGTTCCAGTTTAAGTCGCCTAGCAGCACGAGCTCTGAAGATAGATGGGGGCAATCAGTTCACATATGGTGTCCAGAGCACAGCTGGGGGCAGAGGGTGGTCTATAGCAGGCGGCAACGGTGAGAGACTTGTTTTTAGAGAGGTGGATTTTTAAAAGTAGAAGTTCAAATTGTTTCGGTACAGACCTGGATAGTAGGACAGAACTCTGCAGGCTATCTTTGCAGTAGATTGCAACACCACCCCCTTTGGCAGTTCTATCTTGTCTGAAAATGTTGTAGTTTGGGATGAAATACAGAAGGTATCAAAAGAGAGCGCCTGGGGAATAGGAGTGGAGCTAGGCACTGCAGGGCCTGGATTCACCTCTACATCGCCAGAGGAACAGAGGAGGAGTAAGATAAGGGTAATACGAATTGGTCATCTAGAACGTCTGGAACAGAGAGTAAAAGGAGGCTACTGGGGGCGAAAAAATAGCATCAAGGTATAATGCACAGACAAAGGTATGGTAGGATGTGAATACAGTGGAGGTAAACCTAGGTATTGAGTGAGGAAGAGAGAGATATTGTCTCTAGAAACATCATTGAAACCAGGAGATGTCATTGCATGTGTGGGTGGTGGAACTAATAGGTTGGATAAGGTATAGTGAGCAGGACTAGAGGCTCTACAGTGAAATAAGCCAATAAACACTAACCAGAACAGCAATGGACAAGACATATTGACATTAAGGAGAGGCATGCTTAGTCGAGTGATCAAAAGGGTCCAGTGAGTAGTGAGGTTGGTTGGGGTCATGGCGATTTAGACAGCTAGCCGGGCCATCGGTAGCAAGCTAGCATAGGATGGAGGTCTGTTGTTAGCCACCTCTTGCGTTCCGTCAGTAGATTAGTGGGGTTCCGTGTGGTAGAGGGGATTAATCCAAATCACACAACAACAACAAAAATAAAAACAATAGATATAGTTATAGAGGCCCAAGAAGAAAACATAATAATAATTAAAATAAATAAATTGTCCGATTGTCTATTCAGATAGCAGCCGGTAAGACAGCTAATGGTTAGTAGGCCGCAGATGGGCGTTCAGGTAACGTCGCGACGGAGGAGCCAGCCGGATCTCCTTCGGGTAGATAACGTCGCCAGTCCAGTTGTGAAGGCCCGGTGGGGCTCCGCGTAGGCAGTAAAACGGGTCCGGATAGGTGACTGCAGCCCAGGAGTGATTGACGGTGCTGGCTAGCTCCGGAATAATTGATGTTTGCTCCGGAATCGACGAAAGCCGATAGTCACACGGATAGCAGCTAGCTAGCTGTGAGATCCGGGTATGAATGTCCAGAGAGCAGTCGAAATCCAGGGACATGGAGAGAAAAATTGGTCCGGTATGTTCCGTTCCGAGCCGCGCTGCGCCGTACAAAACTGGCGATAGATTCGAGCTAAAGGATAGCTGATGACCACAAACCGTGGTTAGCTGAATACTAACGATTTGCCAATAAAGAAGCTAACTAGCTTCTGATTAGCTTCTGGATTAGCTTCTGGGCTAGCTCCTGGCTAGCTTCTGGCTAGTTTCAGGCTAGCTTCTTGGAGGATTACAGATTTGAGGTAAATAATTATTTTTTATAAATAGGTGAGGCGGGTTGCAGGAGAGTGTTTTGAAGATGAGTTGATGGAAAATAAAATGTACGTGAAAAAAGTTATATAAGTTATAAAGTTATATATATATATATACACATACACACACACACACACAGGACAAGACGAGGACAAAAGACGTCTGAACTGCTATGCCATCTTGGAGTTATGAGTTCAAAAGAATTCCCTTCGGTTTGTGCAACGCAATAGCAACATTATAGAAGTAAAATGGAAAAGTTGATTGTAGAAGCCCTGGTAAACCCTCCAGCAGCACCACAGAGCCAACCCTGCACCTGGTCAACCACAACATGTACAACAGCAAATCCTGCTTTTCCCTGCATGCACATGTTTATGGATGTATTCATTTAGCTGGCAACCTGCTGTTCCCTACATGGAGATGTTTATGGCTGTTTAAATTCAACTATCAATCTTTCTGCACCCAATCTACCTTACTCCTGCATTTTAATTTTAAAAAGTAATTAAAAGAACCTTGTGATTATGTCTTTACAGCTTGTACAACTTAATTAGGATGGGGGGTATTGGTTTCCTCCAGGGCATGGGACTTTGTCTCATTCTGCCACATTAATGGAGAAATGCACTGAAGCGGGACAGAGTCTGGAAAATTGTAAATTAGGCATTTGACTGAACTTGTTTTTACAATGGTGAGTGGCTAATAACATAACATTGAAAGGGATGCCCGCCACAGACAGCATTGTGTTACCTGTCATATCAGGACAAGTACTGAATGTATAGGTGCTAAATCGTGTTAAATACACATAATATTGTCTTATCTGGTGTTTTGCTAGCTTACAAGGGTTGTAAACTTACCCCAGTTCAAACAAAGTAATTGATAGCACCATGGCAGAAAACACTACCTTTCTTCAGTGAACATGGTTCTTTAGAATGACTGGCCAATACAATGTCCTCCTCTCTGTCCTGTCTGGCTTATTATACACTAGCCGTCTTAGAGAACTCTAACAAACCAATTTAGATAACTAATAAACATGTTTAGATAACTCTAATAAACATATTTATATGCAGAGCTTTTTTTAAAGTTGCATTTCATAGAGCGTAAGATCTTGTTTTGGTAATGGTTGGCAACTGTTTGGCATGGAGTTCCAATAACTTCTGAAGTTACTGCTATTCCTCCGTTGTAATGCATTCTTTGTCTGGGATTGACCCAAGTGGCAAATGAAAGCATTTGGGATTGACCAAGTGGCAACAGTAAACATCTGGGATTGAGCAAGAGGCAACAGTAAAAATCTGGGATTGAGCAAGAGGCAACAGTAAAAATCTGGGATTGAGCAAGAGGCAACAGTAAAAATCTGGGATTGAGCAAGAGGCAACAGTAAAAATCTGGGATTGAGCAAGAGGCAACAGTAAAAATCTGGGATTGAGCAAGAGGCAACAGTAAAAATCTGGGATTGAGCAAGAGGCAACAGTAAAAATCTGGGATTGAGCAAGAGGCAACAGTAAAAATCTGGGATTGAGCAAGAGGCAACAGTAAAAATCTGGGATTGAGCAAGAGGCAACAGTAAAAATCTGGGATTGAGCAAGAGGCAACAGTAAAAATCTGGGATTGAGCAAGAGGCAACAGTAAAAATCTGGGATTGAGCAAGAGGCAACAGTAAAAATCTGGGATTGAGCAAGAGGCAACAGTAAAAATCTGGGATTGAGCAAGAGGCAACAGTAAAAATCTGGGATTAAGCAAGAGGCAACAGTAAAAATCTGGGATTGAGCAAGAGGCAACAGTAAAAATCTGGGATTAAGCAAGAGGCAACAGTAAAAATCTGTGATTAAGCAAGAGGCAACAGTAAAAATCTGGGATTGAGCAAGAGGCAACAGTAAAAATCTGGGATTAAGCAAGAGGCAACAGAAAGTTGTCATGACGTGGACCTTCTTGGGTATAGCTAGTGGCTTCTCCCTCGCTCGCTCTCTCTCCTACACCCAGGTTCTGTTATCTCAGGTCGTAAATTCCTGGAGGAGACTCTCTCCCCCTTTCCATGCAGAAAGAGACAGAGTGAACAAAGGATTTCACATAGCAAACTGCTAAATCCCCAAAAATGGAGATTTGATACAAAAATGTCCACTTGTGAGAAGGTGGGAATTTTCCGTGGACACTTAAGGGACCGGTATGATGAGTGCATTTCATTTGGTGACCTCAGCGAGGACAGGAAACACACATGACTATCTCTGAATATGTATATTTCTCAATTATGGGGTTGGCATCTAATTATTGGATAAAATGAATGAGTAAACATGAAACTATGTATTATGTTATATGATGAAATTATATAATATTATGTTAAACCTTTAATGTTTAACTAAGTCATTGGCCCACCCCGTTAACTTCTTATGGCTGCAGGGGCAGTATTGAGTAGGTTGGATGAAAGGTGCCCATATCAAATGGCCTGCTCCTCAGTCATAGTTGCTAATAGTTGCATATTATTAGTATTGGATAGAAAACACTCTGAAGTTTCTAAAACTGTTTGAATTATGTCTGTGAGTATAACTGTTACGGTTTTCTAGGTGTGAAGGAGAGTCGGACCAAAATGCAGCGTGTAGATTGCGATCCATGTTTAATGAACAAAAAAACGAAACACGAAATAATACAAACACTACAAAAACAAAGGTAACGAAAACCGAAACAGCCTATACTAGTGAAAACTAACGCATAGACAGGAACAAGGACACTAAGGACAATCACCCACAACAAACTCAAAGAATATGGCTGCCTAAATATGGTTCCCAATCAGAGACAACAATAAACACCTGCCTCTGATTGAGAACCACTCCAGACAGCCATAGACTTTGCTAGATAACCCCACTAGCTACAATCCCAATACATATACACCAAAACCCCAAGACAAAACACACCACAATACAAAAACCCCATGCCACACCCTGGCCTGACCCAATACATGAAGATAAACACAAAATACTTAGACCAGGGCGTGACAATAACAGTACTCATATTGCAGGCAAAAACCTGAAAAATTCCACTTCCTGTTTTTTTCTGGAGGTGGCATATTTTCAACCAAGGTCTCATTGAAATTACAGCGAGATATGGATGAGTTTTCACTTCCTACGCCTTCCACTAGATGTCAGCAGTCAATAGAACTTTGTCTGATGACTAATGTGAAGGGGAGTCGAATGAGACAGGAAATAGTCACCAGTGCCACGAGTTGACCATGCTTTCACCAGGCGCGTTCAGAGGGGAAGGACCTGCGTTCCACCGCTCATCTGAAGTAATTCTAATTCTCTGGTTGGAACATTATTCAAGATATGTGAACAACATTCTAAAGATTGATTCTGTACATCGTTTGACATGTTTCCACTGACTGTTACGGAACTTCTGGACATTTCGTAACGTTATAGTCGACGCACTTTGTGACTTTGGAATTGCTTACCAAACGCGCTAACCAAAGTAGCTAATTGGACATAAATAATGGAAATTTTAGAACAAATCAAGCATTTATTGTGGACCTGGGATTCCTAGGACTGCATTCTGCTGAAGTTCATAAAAGGTAAAAAACATTTATCATGTATTTTCTGGTTTCTGTTGACTCCAACATGAAGGCTAATTTGGCTACTGTTCTCAGATTATTGCATGGGTTGCTTTTTCCGTAAACTTTTTTTAAAAATCTGACACAGCGGTTGCATTAAGGAGAGGTATATCTATAATTTCATGTGTATAACTTGTATTATCATCATCTACATTTATGATGAGTATTTCTGTTGAAACGATGTGGCTATGCAAAAATCACTTGATGTTTTTGGAACTAGTGAATGTAAACTCAGATATTTTGATATAAATATTAACTTTATCAAACAAAACATGCATGTATTGTGTAACAAGAAGTCCTATGAGTGTCATCTGATGAAGATAATTCAAGGTTAGTGATTAATTTTATCTATATTTAGGCTTTTTTATGAATGCTATATTTTGCTGGAAAATGGCTGTGCTTATTGTGGTTTGGTGGAGACCTAACATAATTGTTTGTAGTGCTTTCACTGAAAGGCCTATTTGAAATAGGACACGTTGGTGGGATTAACAACGAGAATAGCTTTAAAATGATATAAAACACATGTATGTTTTAGGAATTGTAATTATGAGATTTCTGTGTTTTGAATTTCCCGCCTTTTCAGTCCACACCCACTTCCCTTTGTCCACCAAGCAATCATATCGGCTTAGCCCACCAGGGAACCTCCCCTATCATTTTCTTAGTATCATATCTACTGTGTTGTTTGTTTATGCATTTGTGAATATTTAGTTAGTAAATAAATGATTAAGACAATTGACGTATGGATGATTCATAGTAAAGGCTGGGTTCGTGCAGACCAACAATGTACGACATTTGAAATGAGATTAACTTGAGGAAAATAATTCATTAACTAGAAGACAAATTGCTCAGATTTTAAAATATCTGAAGAGTTTATATTAGGAAAATTATAACTTTGTAATCTGAAGATGTTCCTTGGTGCCCCGACTTCCTAGTTAATTACATTTACATGATTAGTTTAATCACATAATAATAATTACAAAGAATTTATTTGATAAAAGTCTTCACTTTTATGATGCCAAAGACATGACAAAGTCATACACCAAGACATTGATGAAAATTATTTCTCTGCAGGTAGGTAGTGAAGTTGGTGTGCAGCTGGATGACATAAATGCATGCTGGCACACACACACACACACACACACGTTGTGCTCGGTGATAAGGACCAGACACTGATAAGAAATCTGAACAAACCTCGAATACAGCTCCTGGGGCCCAACCTGGTGCTGCTGTTACAACATGCTGATTCTGTATTACATTTCAGAAAGGTGTCAACAATGTGTGTGTGAAGTGTGTGTGTCAAAAGAGGCTGCTTGGTATTATATTGATGGATTCAAATACCAGTATGGGCAAGTTTCTGATAAAGTCAGAGGCATGCTACTCTCATTGGTCCTAGTTTGTCTGTAACATCAAAGAAAAGGGGAAATAGTTACTGTGTAAAAGGGGTACAACTTTTTGCTTAAATACCACTTTTTCTTCTTCTAATGTTCAGGTTTCCAACTGAAATATGGAAGAATGTAGGCTAATCTTTAGCATTTGTAAACATTTACAGTATTTATAGTCAAAATGGTGATGCGCTGGTTTAGGAGCGCAGAGGGAGCCACTCGCTGTAGCTTCTTGCACTCTCACACTAACCTGCCTAGTCAGTGAGTCAGCTGAATGAGAGAGCCAGCTGAAGTGAGAAGCACAAGATAAACAAAATATTTGATATATCATCATCACGGTGAGTGAGTTATAAAGAATAGGATATGAAACACCAAGTTGAGTGGAATATGTCATATAATTGTTGTTACTTTAATGATGTTTTGATAAATTAATTAAACTATAAATGTCCGTTAGCATAGAAGCTAACGTCTGCTAAAGTTAGCTCCAGTCAAACTAGCCTGTTGTAGTCATGGCGACAGGACCAAAGATCATTCACACAGAGGGTAACAAAGGGAAACATTGTAATTTTCTGCTTTTAGGGTAACCCTAACCCCATCAAAATCCAATAATATGCATATATTAGCAACTGGGACTGAGTAGCAGGCATTTTACTCTGGGCACGCTTTTCATTCAAACGTGAAAATGCTGCCCCCTATCCCAAAAAGGTTAAGAGGCTGATAAGCCGACTCATTGCCATTGCAGAGCAAGTAGTTAATGTTGCATTATGTGACTACCATAAATGACTGTTTGTCACTTTTCCTGAAAAACAGAGGGATACAAACTGTCATAATACATTGTAAACAACTACAATGTTTTAATTTTCACTGTATGCTGCTAGTACAAAACCATTCATTGTACTACCATGATTCATTTTGGACCATGTTATCTAGTACAATGAAACACATTGTTTTTTTGGTCACTACCATGGCAGGAAATACTATGGTATTGCACCAGCACCATGGTATTTTCCTGCAATGATAGTGACTAAACAGCCATGATAGTACAATGGGAGTTTATTGTACTACCATGTTACATTTTTGTAAAGGTACTTAACCTTTACATACATCCCTGTCCCTTCCCCTCCCCTGTTCCAGTCCCCTGTCACTGTCACCTGATCCTGTACCCTCCCCTGTCCTTGTTCCCTTCTCTCTTTTACAGTGACAGCTTTAGTTCACGGACAAACTGAAAATGGTCCACCCACACAGACAGCGTGGTGAAGGTCCTGTAGCGCCTCTTCAACATCAGGAGGCTGAAGAAATTCGGATTGTCACCAAAAACACTAACTTTCACAGATGCACAATCGAGAGCATCCTGTTGGGCAGTATCACCGCCTGGTACGGCAACTGCTCCGCTCACAACCGTAATGCTCTCCAGAGTGTAGTGAGGTCTGCACAACGCACCACCGGGGGCAAACTACCTGCCCTCCAAGACACCTACACTACCCGATGTCACAGGAAGGCCAAAAAGATCAAGGACATCAACCACCCGAGCCACTGCCTTTTCACCCCGCTATCATCCAGAAAGCGAGGTCAGCACAGGTGCATCAAAGCGAGGACCGAGAGACTGAAAAACAGCTTCTATCTCAAGGCCATCAGACAGTTCATCTTGCGATTTACCTGCACGTTGCAATCCAACATAAAATGACGGTGGGTTGTCCTGGTTTTGGACCATCATTGTGGTCCCCCTCTGGTGGTTGACCCAGGTAGGGTTTATGTGAATGAAGCACGCAGCTCCAAGGCTGGGCGGCGGATGTCCAGGTGGTGATCTTTGTTGCAGTCCACCCTCTGGTGGTCTACCTTGGTAGGTTTTCTGGAAGCTACAAAGCATCAGAGGAATGGACAGGTTATGTCCGGGTTGGGGATTGCCATTGCAGTCCCCCTCTGGTGGTCGACCTGGGTAGGACTTCTGCAAATGAAGAAATCCGTTCCAAGGCTGGGCAGCGGATGTCCAGATTGTGATCGTCGTTCCGGACCCGTCGTCTGGTCGTCCAGACTGGAAGATCTGGACAGTATCTTAGGCAGATGTTAACAATGCGCACACACACACTCATGAAATATATAATTACATTTCCTCCCAAATGAGCGGTGTTGTGGCACTAACAGATCGTTGTATGGGGAAGTTAGCGCCATAACTATCACTTTCTAAGTGTCAAAGAAAATGAATGAAAATAAATAAAAGCATAAACAAAACACAGTTCCCCCACCTTAAACCACTTGTCACCTAATTATTCTTGAAGGAATATACTGCCTATTCAACACCAGTGGTCACTGATAACACACACTAAAATCAAACAGAAGTACAAAGGGTGGGACTTCCGTTGTGCAAGGAGGAGAAATTTCAAAGTGACACAGGAAAAACAAAATGTCTGTTTTACCTTTGTTAGCTTTAGCATCTAGTGCATCTAGCGCCTATATCCTATTTGAACAGAAGTCTCACTTCCAAGCACACAATAGGGTCCACTTCAGAACAGTTTTATTTGATGTTTTGCCTAAATGCCCGGTAAACAAAGACATACACTGTTGGTCTACTTACGATACTGAGAATGCGAGGGACAGAGATAATTATTGCAGGTCATACTAATATCTTCTCAAATTTCAGTCAGCTGGCCCTGTGTCCTAGCTCGAGAAATGAATAATGACCTGTGTTTCAGAACCGGGTAGACATGGAGGCAGATATAGCATTACGTTTGGACAAACGTTCTACTTCTCAAATTTCTATAAGTAGCTGAATGGTGTCCTAGTATTAGAAATGTATAGCTAACGCTACCCACTGGCTACATCAGAGAACACTGAGGCAGCCTCCAGAACACACACACACACACGGCTCACCAACTCCTGTCTTCAACTCCAATAATGTGTATAATATGTAACCTTTCCAATTTTATATAGACTGAATCAAAATGAGAGTCGTCCTATATTTACTATGGATTAAATTATGACATATGCTATTTTATCAAATAAACGCTTCGTAATTAATATTACCTGATTAAACTAATCATGTAAATGTAATTAACTAGGAAGTCGGGGCACCACAGAATAATGTTTATAGAGCTGTTTTCTTCCCGAATAAACTCTTAAAGATCTGGAAATCTTTTATATCAGTCAATTATTAATCACCTTATTCAGTTTCATCTGAACCTCAAATCTTCACAAACCCTGGCTTACAAGTTGAATCAGCAGTACAAGATTTGGCAAAATTATTTATTTACTAAATACCTAAACAATCACAAAGAATTACACATACACAGATGGATCATACATTGATTACGTCATAAAAGAAAAACATCCCTGGCGGACAAAAGCGATATGATGGCTGGTTACACAAAGAAAGGGGGTTGGGTTTGAATGAAAGAGCGGGAAGACTGAGGAACAAAAGGATTGGGTCTCTATAAGACCTTATGAAGCTATGCTGTCATAAATACAGAATCTTATGCATTCTAAATAACCGCCCATTCGGAAAAGGAAAATGCAAGAAATATATTTACTCTGATCTGCGCTTCGATATATTGGTCGAAGATGGAAGGCTGGGTTGCCCAGCAGAGATCTCCCTTGTCCTTTGGAGAATATTTCTGGGCGGATAAGTTGTAGTCGTCATGTGGTAGAATGGATACATTGTAGTACCCTGTCGTTGTGAAGAGATTGCCCATCCTTTCTTAGGCCATGCACGTTTACAGCTGCTGCTGATAACTCAACATCTAGGGTGTATCAATTCTTTAGTGAATAAGAGTTAAGTTCATACCAAGTTGCCAACCGCCGTGTCTTCATGAGACGCAGACTAGGTGAACAGATGATCTTTGCATGTGTGGTTCCCACCGTGAAGCATGGAGGAGGTGGTATGATGGTGCGGGGTTGCTTTGCTGTTTGACACAGTCTGTGATTTATTTAGAATTCAAGGCACACTTAACCATCATGGCTACCACAGCATTATGCAGCGATACGCCATCCGATCTAGTTTACGCTTGGTGGGTCTAGCATGGCTACCACTGCATTCTGCAGATTCTGCTTAGTGGGACTTTCATTTGTTTTTCAACAGGACAATGACACAAAGCACACCTCCCGGCTGTGTAAGGGTTATTTGACCAAGAAGGAGAGTGATGGAGTGCTCCATCAGATAACCTGGCCTCCACAATCACCCGACCTCAACCCAGTTGAGATGGTTTGGGATGAGATGGACTGCAGAGTGAAGGAAATGCAGGCATCAAGTGCTCAGCATATGTGGGAACTCCTTCACGACCATTGGAAAAACATTCCTCATGAAGCTGGTTGAGAGAATGCCAAGAGTGTGCAAAGCTGCCATCAAGGCAAAGGGTGGTTACTTTGAAGAGTATAACATCTATTTTGATTTGTTTAAGATTTTTATTTGGTACATGAAAACAAAAGCGAAAAAGTACATGTCATCACACATTGATTTATATCAACAAGTCAGTTTGTTGGAAACAAACCACTGGTGGGAAACTTTGCATATTTTCTTTACACACATTTTTGAATATTTGCATGAAAATCAGTCACCTATTGAATGGACACCTATACTGAATAAAATATAAATGCAACATGTAAAGTGTTGGTCCCAGGTTTTATGAGCTGAAATAAAAAGATCCCAGACATTTTCCATACACTTTAACGCTAATTTCTCTCAAATGTTGTGCACAAATTTGTTTACATCCCTATTAGTGAGAATTTCTCCATTACCAAGATAATCCATCCACCTGACCGGTGTGGCATATCAAGAAGCTAATTAAAGAGCATACACATTACACAGGTGCACCTTGTGCTTGGGACAATAAAAGGCCCCTCTAAAATGTGCAGTTTTGTCATACAATACAATGCCACAGATGTCTCAAGTTTTGAGGGAGTGTGCAATTGGCGTGCTGACAGCAGGAATATCCACCAGAGCTGTTGACAGAGAATTTAATGTTAATTTCCCTACCATAAGCCGGCGCCAATATTGTTTTAGAGAATTTAGCAGTACGTCCAACCGGCCTCAACCACAGACCATGTGTAAACACGCCAGCCCAGGACCTCCACATCTGTCTTCTTCACCTGCGGGATGGTCTGAAACGAGTCACCCGGACAGATTATGAAACTGTGGGTTTGCACAACCAAAGATTTTCAGAAGCCGGGTTGACCTGTTGTAACCAACTTCAGTGGGCAAATGCTCACCTTCGATGGCCACTGGCATGCTGAAAGTTGATCTCTTCACAGATCAATCCCAGTTTCAACTGTACCAGGCAGACAGCTTGTATGGCGTCATGTGGGCGAGCGGTTTGCTAATGTCAACATTGTCAACAGAGTGCCCCATGGTGGCGGTGGGGTTATGCAGAGGCTCCTCCACAAAGGAAGGGGAGGCCCATCCTCCTCAGTGAATTTCATAAAAATAGAATAATGATTTTTAGACTAAACTATACTAAACATATCCAAATAATTAATTAAAAGAGACAGTTTTGCAATGATGGTATACAGTAGCCTCAACAGCATTCTGTAGGGTAGCACCATAGTGTAGTTGCAGGACAACTAGCTTCAGTCCTCCTCTGGGTTTATTGACTTAAATACAAAACCAAGGCGGCTCATGGTTCTCACCCATTCCATCGAATTACACAGTAATTATGACAACTTCCGGAGGACTTTCTCCAACCTATCAGAGCTCTTGCAGCATAAACTGACATGTTTTCCACCAAATCAAAGGATCAGAGAATTAATCTAGTACTAAAAGCATAAGCTACAGCTAGCTAGTACTGCAGTGTATAACATTTGGTGAGTAGTTGGCTCAAAGAGAACGAAAATAGGTGAATGGTTTTGGACAACATTCAGTCAAAAATGAAGGAGATGCAAGAGAGAGGGATAGAGAGAGTTGTATTTCATAGTATTTTTTTTCCATTTTCACTAACTTAGCTAGCTAGTTTAGCCTACTCAAACACCCGATTTTACTAATTTATTGCCAACGGGCCCCAGTACAATCATGCACTACAAACGGAACGGGGATAAACATACATGAATGTGTCCAATAGGAACTCCCGTTTGCAACTGTTGCACCCTACATCAGCTAGATGCAGGCAAGAGTGTGCAAGGCATTATTGAATGTGTCACTGTCACTGTCATGGAGCACATGGTAACGGTTTTGACTTGAGGTTATTATTTATAGGGTGCCAGGTAGGTTGTGCCTACCAGAGAAAACATTGGTTTCTCCTTTTGGTTTGGGAGGGAATGAGTCCCATCTGGTCCGTCAAGTCTACACCAATACAAATGACTTATGTAAAAGTCAGGATGGAAATACACTTTTCATAAACCCTTAAACATTGTAAAGAACTTCAAAAAAACTGTATTATTTTGCGTGGGTTGTATTACCAGCATAAATGATTACACACACACATATAGTAATATAACACAATGAGTCCAGCCCGGTAAAGGAGTTCAGGGAACTCAAGTGACCTTGTCACGCAATGTTTGTCCGTTCATTCAAGTGTAGCGTAAACCCAGTCAGTATTAATCAAACAATCAATATAACAATTATTTTACCAACCAACTATAAAGCGTATCAAATACTAACACATCCTCACTTATAACTAACTACATAAGTCATCACGGTATACATCACCCCAAAAAAAGACAATCCAATCCGCCAACAGATCTCCAGCGGAGAAAGGCCACGAAGAACAACGGACGCAAAAGTGGGTCCGATCCTGGGTAAACCCTATTAGGCTACAAAACAAATGGAATGAAGAAGCTTCGGAAATGAGGGTTGAACACATCCTCATTCACGTCTCCATCACAACCCCACTTTTGCGCAGCTGATGCTTGCTATTTAATTAGGAATTAAAGGGAATGCGCCCTATTGGAAGGAGAAGCACTGAGACGGTTCAGAGAAATTCAGGGCCGTCACAACATGTCCATGCCTTGAAGACAATGACACTGAAACAAATTATTGATTGAAGAAATAATCTTCATTGTATCTCTTCAAGGTAAAATCAAGAATCCCGAAACCAAAGATAATGTTGGATTGAGTAGCTCATTCCGTTCTTTATTTAACCAGGTAGGCTAGTTGAGAACAAGTTCTCATTTGCAACTGCGACCTGGCCAAGATAAAGCATAGCAGTGTGAACAGACAACACAGAGTTACACATGGAGTAAACAATTAACAAGTCAATAACACAGTAGAAAAAAAAGTGGAGTTGATATACATTGTGTGCAAAAGGCATGAGGAGGTAGGCGAATAATTACAATTTTGCAGATTAATAACACTGGAGTGATAAATGATCAGATGGTCATGTACAGGTAGAGATATTGGTGTGCAAAAGAGCAGAAAAGTAAATAAATAAAAACAGTATGGGGATGAGGTAGGTAAAAATGGGTGGGCTATTTACTGATAGACTATGTACAGCTGCAGCGATCAGTTAACTGCTCAGATAGCAGATGTTTGAAGTTGGTGAGGGAGATAAAAGTCTCCAACTTCAGCGATTTTTGCAATTCGTTCCAGTCACAGGCAGCAGAGACCTGGAAAGAAAGGCGGCCAAATGAGGTGTTGGCTTTAGGGATGATCAGTGAGATACACCTACTGGAGCGCGTGCTACGGATGGGTGTTTCCATCGTGACCAGTGAACTGAGATAAGCCGGAGCTTTACCTAGCATGGACTTGTAGATGACCTGGAGCCAGTGGGTCTGGCGACGAATATGTAGCGAGGGCCAGCCGACTAGAGCATACAAGTCGCAGTGGTGGGTGGTATAAGGTGCTTTAGTGACAAAACGGATGGCACTGTGATAAACTGCATCCAGTTTGCTGAGTAGAGTGTTGGAAGCAATTTTGTAGATGACATCGCCGAAGTCGAGGATCGGTAGGATAGCCAGCTTTACTAGGGTAAGTTTGGCGGCGTGAGTGAAGGAGGCTTTGTTGCGGAATAGAAAGCCGACTCTTGATTTGATTTTCGATTGGAGATGTTTGATATGAGTCTGGAAGGAGAGTTTACAGTCTAGCCAGACACCTAGGTACTTATAGAGGTCCACATATTCAAGGTCGGAATCATCCAGGGTGGTGATGCTGGTCAGGAGTGCGGGTGCAGGCAGCGAACGGTTGAAAAGCATGCATTTGGTTTTACTAGCGTTTAAGAGCAGTTGGAGGCCACGGAAGGAGTGTTGTATGGCATTGAAGCTTGTTTGGAGGTTAGATAGCACAGTGTTCAAGGACGGGCCGGAAGTATATAGAATGGTGTCGTCTGCGTAGAGGTGGATCAGGGAATCGCCCGCAGCAAGAGCAACATCATGATATATACAGAGAAAAGAGTCGGCCCGAGGATGAACCCTGTGGCACCCCCATAGAGACTGCCAGAGGACCGGACAGCATGCCCTCCGATTTGACACACTGAACTCTGTCTGCAAAGTAATTGGTGAACCAGGCAAGGCAGTCATCCGAAAAACCGAGGCTACTGAGTCTGCCGATAAGAATATGGTGATTGACAGAGTCGAAAGCCTTGGCAAGGTCGATGAAGACGGCTGCACAGTACTGTCTTTTATCGATGGCGGTTATGATATCGTTTAGTACCTTGAGCGTGGCTGAGGTCAACAATACTTTGACATAAGGTGCCAAAGTCGAGTGTTTGTTGCGCACGCCAGTTACTAAAACAATGTAACTTGTTACAAATATTTCTACCCTGTATAAAGCTGCCCATTTAAACGTGCATGGTCTAGCAATGTGAAATATATTCATAGATTAACGATCAAAGTATTGGTCGAGTATAATCATATTATGGAACCTACCTCTGTGTTTGTCTGAAGCACCGCGCTTTTTCCTTGTTGAAGTGCTGGTGTGCATTACGCATGAGGCAAATTAGTCTACGAGTCATCGAGGAACATGTATTGGTTGACGGGAATAACCAAAGTGATTAATTATCGCGGGGATGAATTACTTAATGAATGTGTATTTTGTGACTTAAAGTAGAAGTTATCGCACAATTTATTGACGTTTGTATGTTTAAAACCGCTGTTTATGATGTTACGTCCACGGGTAATTATGTTAGTAGTTTTGGGGCTATCATGATGGGACATGACTAGCAGACAGGAGTTCCTGGAAAGAGTACTGAGGTGCTCAGTTAGCTTTTGCCTAAGGGAGAGCAGGATAGTTATACCTGGAGGAGAGCAGGCTGAGCAGGTAACAGGTTGTCTAGAGTTGAGTTATACCTGGAGGAGAGCAGTCTGGGTAGGTAACAGGTTGGTTACAGTAGAGTTATACCTGGAGGAGAGCAGGCTGGGTAGATAACAGGTTGACTACAGTAGAGTTATACCTGGAAGAGAGCAGTCTGGGTAGGTAACAGGTTGGCTACAGTAGAGTTATACATGGAGGAGAGCAGTCTGGGTAGGTAACAGGTTGTCTAGAGTTGAGTTATACCTGGAGGAGAGCAGTCTGGGTAGGTAACAGGTTGTCTAGAGTTGAGTTATACCTGGAGGAGAGCAGTCTGGGTAGGTAACAGGTTGATTACAGTAGAGTTATACCTGGAGGAGAGTAGTCTGGGTAGGTAACAGGTTGGTTACAGTAGAGTTATACCTGGAGGAGAGCAGGCTGGGTAGATAACAGGTTGACTACAGTAGAGTTATACCTGGAGGAGAGCAGTCTGGGTAGGTAACAGGTTGGCTACAGTAGTGTTATACCTGGAGGAGAGCAGTCTGGGTAGGTAACAGGTTGTCTACAGTTGAGTTATACCTGGAGGAGAGCAGTCTGGGTAGGTAACAGGTTGTCTAGAGTTGAGTTATACCTGGAGGAGAGCAGTCTGGGTAGGTAACAGGTTGGTTACAGTAGAGTTATACCTGGAGTAGAGCAGGCTGGGTAGGTAACAGCGTTACAGTAGAGTTACACCTGGAGGAGAGCAGTCTGAATAGGTAACATGTTGACTACAGTAGAGTTATACCTGGAGGAGAGCAGTCTGGGTAGGTAACAGGTTGTCTAGAGTTGAGTTATACCTGGAGGAGAGTAGTCTGGGTAGGTAACAGCGTTACAGTAGAGTTACACCTGGAGGAGAGCAGTCTGGGTAGGTAACAGTTTGACTACAGTAGAGTTATACCTGGAGGAGAGCAGTCTGGGTAGGTACCAGGGTTACAGTAGAGTTATACCTGGAGGAGAGCAGTCTGGGTAGGTAACAGGTTGTCTAGAGTTGAGTTATACCTGGAGGAGAGCAGTCTGGGTAGGTAACAGGTTGGTTACAGCAGAGTTATACCTGGAGTAGAGCAGGCTGGGTAGGTAACAGATTGACTGCAGTAGAGTTATACCTGGAGGAGAGCAGTCTGGGTAGGTAACAGGTTGGTTACAGTAGAGTTATACCTGGAGGAGAGCAGGCTGGGTCGATAACAGGTTGACTATAGTAGTTCTACCTGGAGGAGAGCAGTCTGGGTAGGTAACAGGTTGACTACAGTAGAGTTATACCTGGAGGAGAGCAGTCTGGGTAGGTGAACAGGGTTTCAGTAGAGTTATACCTGGAGGAGAGTAGTCTGGGTAGGTAACAGGTTGACTACAGTAGAGTTACACCTGGAGGAGAGCAGTCTGGGTAGGTAACAGGCAATCAAGCCTACCACAGTAGTGTCATCTGCAAACTTGATGATTGAGTTGGAGGCGTGCATGGCCACGCAGTCATGGGTGAACAGGGAGTACAGGAGAGGGCTGAGAACGCTCCCTTGTGGGTCCCCAGTGTTGAGGATCAGCGGGGTGGCGATGTTGTTACCTACCCTCACCACCTGGAGGGCGGCCCGTCAGGATGTCCAGGACGGGGTCGAGACCCAGAATCTTAATGACGAGTTTGGAGAGTACTATAGTGTTAAATGCTGAGCTGTAGTCGATGAACAGCATTCTTACATAGGTATGCCTCTTGTCCAGATGGGTTAGGTTAGTGTGATTGCGATTGCGTTGTCAGTGGACCTATTGGGACGGTAAGCAAATTGTTGTGGGTCAGCTAGGGTGTCAGGTAGGGTGGAGGTGGTATGGTCCTTGACTAGTCTCTCAAAGCACTTCATGATGACGGAAGTGAGTGCTACGGGGCGATAGTCATTTAGCTCAGTTACCTTCGCTTTCTTGTGAACAGGAACAATGGTGGCCCTCCTGAAGCATGTTGGAACAGCAGATTGGGTAAGGATTGATTGAATATGTCCGTAAACACACCAGCAAGCTGGTCTGCGTATGCTCTGAGGACGCGGCTGGGGATGCCGTCTGGACCGGCAGCCTTGCGAGGGCCTTGCGAGGGTTGACACGTTTAAATATTTTACTCACGTTGGCTGCAGTGAAGGAGAGCCCGCAGGCTTTGGTAGTGTGCCGTGCCAGTGGCACTGTATTGTTCTCAAAGCGAGCAAAGAAGTTGTTTAGTCTGTCTGGGAGCAAGACATCGTGGTCTGCGATGGGGCTGGTTTTCCTTTTGTAGTCCGTGATTGACTGTAAACCCTGCCACATACCTCTCGTGTCTGAGCCGTTGAATTGCAACTCTACTTTGTCTCTATACTGACACTTAGCTTGTTTGATTGCCTTGTGGAAGGAATAGCTACACTGTTTGTATTCTGTCAAGTTTCCGGTCACCTTGCCCTGTTTAAAAGCAGTAGTTTGCGCTTTCAGTTTTGCGCAAATGCTGCCATATATCCACAGTTTTTGGTCTGGCAATGTTTTAATAGACGCTATGGGTACAACATCACCGATCCACTTGCAAATAAACTCGCTCACCGAATCAACGTATTCCTCAATGTCATTATCCGACGCCATGCAGAGCATATCCCTGTCCACGTGATCGAAGCAATGTTGAAGCGTGGAATCCGATTTGTCGGACCAGCGTTGAACAGACCTGAACACAAGCTTTTCCTGTTTTAGTTTCTGTCTATAGGCTGGGAGCAACAAAATGGAGTAGTGGTCAGATTTTCTGAAGGGGGGGGGGGCGGGGGAGACCTTTATATGCTTTGCGCATTCGATATGCTGATAACATTTAGGGAGCCTTGTTTTCAGATTAGCCTTGTTAAAATCCCCAGTTACAATAAATGCAGCCTCAGGATATCTGGTTTCCAGTTTACATAGAGTCAAATGAAGTTATTTCAGGGCGGTCGATGTGTCTCCTTGGGGGGATATACACGACTGTGATTATGATCGAAGAGAATTCTCTTGGTAGATAATGAGGTAGGCATTTGATTGAAAGGAATTCTAGGTCAGGTGAACAAAAGGACTTGAGTTCCTGTATGTTGTTATGATCACACCACGTCTTGTTAATCATAAGGCATACACCCCTGCCCTTCTTCTTACCAGAGAGATCGTTGTTTCTGTCGGCGGGATGCGTGAAGAAGCCAGGTGGCTGTACTGACTCTGATGATGTATCCCTAGTGAGCTATGTTTCCGTGAAACGAAGAACGTTACAATCTCTGATGTCTCTCTGGAAGGCCACCCTTGCTCGGATTCCGTCTATCTTGTTGTCAAGAGACTGGAAATTGGCGAGTAGTATACTCAGGAGCTGTGCGTGATGTGTCCGTCTACGGAGCCTGACCAGAAGACCACTCCGTCTGCCCCTTCTTCAGTGCCGTTATTTTGGGTCGCCGGCCAAAATAAACAGAGGATCCGCTTCGGTCATGTCGTATTCATGGTCATAATGTTCGTGAGTTGACGTTGCTCTTATATCCAATAGTTCCTCCCGACTGTATTTAATAAACCTAAGACCCCCCCCCCATATATACCTTTCCCTCTTTTTCTCTCCATTCTACAGAATGGACTCTTAGGAAAGCCCTTTGTTAACAAAGAGAAAGTATGGTAACTTCAAAAGGTAGGAGAAAATAACAATCTCTCTATAATTCAAACAGTTGAAAGTGTCAGTTGGTACTTAAAGATTATGATGTCAGTTCAGTTGTCGTCTGAGACATTATTGCTGATGATAGGATGACATCAATTTTATATAGGAAAGTCTTCACATTCTAGTTATCAGATTCACATGGAATTGTTCTGCAATTTAAACCTGTTTGGGATAGGGGGGGATGTATTTTCACGCCGGATGAAAAGCGTGCCCAAAGTAAACTGCCTGCTACTCAGGCCTAGAAGCTAGGATATGCATATAATTGGTAGATTTGGATATAAAACACTCTCAAGTTTCTAAAACTGTTAGAATTATGTCTGTGAGTATAACATAACTTATTTGGCAGGCGAAACCCAGAGGGTTAGGTTCTATTGGAATCTAGATTTTTGAGGCATCTGGTTGCAGTTCCTAGGGCTTCCACTAGATGTCAACAGTCTTTCTTGGTTGAGGTTTTTCTTTTGAGAAATTAAGAAGTATGGCTGTTCAGAACGAGGGTCGAGTCTAGTGTACTGTTGTGTTTGGGGCACGCGACCTTGCGCTCGCTCCAATTAATTTTATCCGCTATTGAACACGGTTTATTCCGTCTTAAATTTGATCAATTATTTACGGTATAAAATACCTAAAGTTGTATTAGGAAAGTTTTGGCAAAGTTTACAGGTAACTTTTGAGATATTTTGATGTCACGTCGCGCGAGTTGGAACCGGTGTTTTTCTGAATCAAAAACGCCAAATAAATTGACATTTTGGGATATAACGACGGAATTAATCAAACAAAAAGACCATTTGTGATGTTTATGGAACATATTGGAGTGCCAACAGAAGAAGATCTTCGAGGTAAGAAATGAATTATATCATCATTTCTGAGTTTTGTGTCACGCCTGGCATGTTGAAATATGATTGTCATGTATTTGTTACATGGGGTGCTATCCTCAGAAAATAGCATAATTTGCTTTGTTAAATGTTTAAATATGAAACTATTTGTGAAAATATTAAATGTAATTTTAGCTTCTAAATGAGAGAATTGTTTTCATAAATAAAATATGCTCACTGTGGCCACACCCAAGTGAATGGGCATTGGTTGAAAATGATGAACCAACCCCGTTTCTACATTTCTATAAGAGCCCCGTGACCCAATTCACGGCAGACTGCATGAGCTGTGGTTGCTAATGGTTGAATGACGACAACCTATCAAAATTAACCTTGTGTTCCCGACGACATGAGGACTGGCGCCCATACATTTAAAAGGACTAATTTCAATGTGGAGGTGACTATCGCAACACTGGAAGGATGAATTTTGACTACACCAGCCAGAATATAGCATGCGATAGTATGACAACTTGAAATGATCTTTGAACTCTTGTTCACTAAAGAAATTCTGTGTGATTATTTAGTAAATACATAATTAAACCAATTTTGTATTGCTGATTCAACGTCTTAGCCAGGGTTCGCGAAGATAACCAAGAATTGTACGACGTTCAGATGAGACTGAATAAGGTGACAATTAATAATTGACTGCTACTGATTTAAAATATTACCAGATCTTTAAGAGTTTATTCAGAATACAACAGCTCTATAAACATTCTTCTGTGGTGCCCCGACTTCCTAGTTAATTACATTTACATGATTAGTTTAATCAGGTAATATTAATTACAGAGAATATATTTGATAAAATAGCATGTCATATATAATTTAATGCATAGTAAAGACACAACACAAGTGACTACCTCATGAAGCTGGTTGAGGGAATGCCAAGAGAGTTTTCATAAAGGCAAAGGGTGGCTACTTTGAAGAATCTCATGTAAAATATATTTTGATTTTTTAAACACTTTTTTTGTTTACTACATGATACCATATGTGTTATTTAATAGTTTTTATGTCTTCACTATTATTCTACAATGTAGAAAATAGTAAAAATAAAGAAAAACCCACCTCTCCACCCAACCTCAGTTTTGTACCTGAAAGAGGAAACTCCTTGCTTAGTTTTGATGTTGAATTTTTCCAAAATGATTCCAAATACATCTGCCATTGACACAAACTACTTTGTTTTGTTTTTCTTTGGTAATATTTTCACGTGTGGTGAATTTTCAAAACTCTTAGTAACACTTGTAATGCAGCCAGTCACACATTCAAAACCTGTCATTGTGCATTAATTTTGTTTGTACATTTAATGACAAGAACCCAACATAATAACTTCTCAATGTTGCTTTCTTGAAACTGTTCTGGTTTTGGGTACTGTGAACTGAACCCTGGTGGCATGTCTGGTGGTGTAAGTGTGTGTCAGCTGTGTGTAAATTAACAAGGCATACAATTAATGGATTTTCAACCCATTAATGTTTTCTTATAAAAAGAAAAAGTGATCCAGTCATCTCTCCTCAACTCTTAACCAAGAGAGACTGGCTACTCCACTTGGCTACTCCTACCCCGGCCAACATCTCAGCACCCCGTTCAGAAACTTCCCCAAGCCCACCCTCCCGCTTCTCCTTCACCCAAATCCAGACAGCTGATGTTCTGAAAGAGCTGCAAAATCTGGATCCATACAAATGCGCTGGGCTAGACAATCTGCACCCTCTCTTTCTAAAATTATTCGCATATTTCTAGCCTGTTCAACCTCTCTTTTGTATCGTCTGAGATCCCTAAAGATTGTAAAGCTGGCGTGGTCATCCCCCTCTTCAAAGGGGGAAACACTGTAGCCCAAACTGCTACAGACCTGTATCCATCCTGCCCTGCATTTCTAAAGTCTTCGAAAGCAAGTTACCAAACAGATTACTGACGATCTGGCCCTTCCTTGGACACTGTGTTAACAAACCTCCAAACGAGCTTCAATGCCATACAACACTCATTCCGTGGCCTCCAACTGCTCTTAAATGCTAGTAAAACTAAATGCATGCTCTTCAACCGATTGCTGCCCCCATGCCTTGCATCACTGCTCTGGACGGTTCTGACCTAGAATATGTGGACAACTACAAATACCTAGGTGTCTGGTTAGACTGTAAACTCTCCTTCCAGACTCACATTAACCATCTCCAATCCCAAATTAACTTTAGAATTGGCTTCCTATGTCGCAGCGAAGCCTCCTTCTCTCATGCTGCCAAACATACCCTCTTAAAACTGACTATCCTTGACTTCGGCGATGTAATGATGTAATTTACAAAATACCCTCCAACTCTCTACTCAGCAAATTGGATGTAATCTATCACAGTGAAATCCGTTTTGTCACCAAAGCCCATATACTACACACCACTGCGACCTGTATGCTCTCGTTGGCTGGACCTCGCTACATATTCGTTGCCAAACTCTCTGGCTCCAGGTCATCTGTATGTCTTTGCTAGGTAAAGCCCCACCTTATCTCAGCTCACTGGTCTCCATAGCAACACCCACCCATAGCACGCGCTCCAGCAGGTATATTTCACGGGTCATCCTTAAAGCCAACACCCGCTTTGGCCGCCTTTCCTTCCAGTTTTCTGCTGCCAATGACTGGAACGAATTGCAAAAATCACTGAAGCTGGGGACTTATCTCCCTCACTAACTTTAACCTCTGGATACCTTCACCCGTCAATCCCTTTAGCGGGATAAATTTGACAACATCCAGTGAAATCGACTACAGCTCGGCATTCAACACCATAGTACCCTCCAAGCTCGTCATCAAGCTCGAGACCCTGGGTCTCGACCCCGCCCTGTGCAACTGGGTTCTGGACTTCCTGACGGGCCGCCCCCAGGTGGTGAGGGTAGGAAACAACATCTCCTCCCCGCTGATCCTCAACACTGGGGCCCCACAAGGGTGCGTTCTGAGCCCTCTCCTGTACTCCCTGTTCACCCACGACTGCGTGGCCATGCACGCCTCCAACTCAATCATCAAGTTTGCGGACGACACAACAGTGGTAGGCTTGATTACCAACAACGACGAGACGGCCTACAGGGAGGAGGTGAGGGCCCTCGGAGTGTGGTGTCAGGAAAATAACCTCACACTCAACGTCAACAAAACTAAGGAGATGATTGTGGACTTCAGGAAACAGCAGAGGGAACACCCCCCCATCCACATCGATGGAACAGTAGTGGAGAGGGTAGCAAGTTTTAAGTTCCTCGGCATACACATCACAGACAAACTGAATTGGTCCACTCACACAGACAGCATCGTGAGGAAGGCGCAGCAGCGCCTCTTCAACCTCAGGAGGCTGAAGAAATTCGGCTTGTCACCAAAAGCACTCACAAACTTCTACAGATGCACAATCGAGAGCATCCTGGCGGGCTGTATCACCGCCTGGTATGGCAACTGCACCGCCCTCAACCGTAAGGCTCTCCAGAGGGTAGTGAGGTCTGCACAACGCATCACCGGGGCAAACTACCTGCCCTCCAGGACACCTACACCACCCGATGCTACAGGAAGGCCATAAAGATCATCAAGGACATCAACCACCCGAGCCACTGCCTGTTCACCCCGCTGTCATCCAGAAGGCGAGGTCAGTACAGGTGCATCAAAGCTGGGACCGAGAGACTGAAAAACAGCTTCTATCTCAAGGCCATCAGACTGTTAAACAGCCACCACTAACATTGAGTGGCTACTGCCAACACACTGTCAATGACACTGACTCTACTCCAGCCACTTTAATAATGGGAATTGATGGGAAATGATGTAAATATATCACTAGCCACTTTAAACAATGCTACCTTATATAATGTTACTTACCCTACATTATTCATCTCATATGCATACGTAGATACTGTACTCTATATCATCGACTGCATCCTTATGTAATACATGTATCACTAGCCACTTTAACTATGCCACTTGGTTTACATACTCATCTCATATGTATATACTGTACTCGATATCATCTACTGTATCTTGCCTATGCTGCTCTGTACCATCACTCATTCATATATCCTTATGTACATATTCCTTATCCCCTTACACTGTGTATAAGACAGTAGTTTTTTTGGAATTGTTAGTTAGATTACTTGTTCGTTATTACTGCATTGTCGGAACTAGAAGCACAAGCATTTCGCTACACTCGCATTAACATCTGCTAACCATGTGTATGTGACAAATAAAATTTGATTTGATTTGATTTGAAATGGTAGAGCGCCAAATTCAAACTACAGGAATATCAATATTCAACATTCACAAAAATATCTGTGTAATACATCCAAATAAAGCTTAACTTCTTGTTAATCTCTCCTGCAACCCGCCTCACCCAATGTAGCGCGGATCTGCTTTTTTTTCTAAAGTATTTATATTTACTTCGGATCCGGAACCCCTCAACTGAAGCTAGCCAGCTTACTACCAGCAATCAGTTAGCAAACCATTGCTAGCGGTCTTCAGCTAACCGGTCATCAGTTAACCTTTAGCTCGGAAAGCTCTCGCCAGTTCGAACAACGCGACTCTAACCAGAGCATAACGGACCTATTATTATTTTTTTGATCCCCGGATTCCCACCGGATTCCCACCGCAAACGGAACATTTTCAGCTGGATCTTCACAACTAGCTAACTAGCTAACCGCAACCCCGGATGATTACTCCTGGCTAGCGTTTCCACCCACTTAGCTTGAAGCTAGCCCGGCCAGAGCTCCTGTGCTACCACCGAAGCATACTCCTGGGCTACAATATCCGGACCCACGACCGGTCTATCGATGTCACCGCATGAAGAGGCATAAACAGACTCACCCCATCGCGACGTCCCCCAAAGGCTAACTTTCTAGCCCTTGCTATCTCCTTGCTTGCTAATTCGGCCTGCTAACTGCTAGCTTGTTTCGCCCCGGTCCGCTAACTGTTACCTTGTTTAGCCCCGGCCTACAAACTGTTAGCTTATTAGCACAGGCCTGCTAACCGTCTGAATCGCCGCGTCCCAACCACTCACTGGACCCATTTTTACTTTCAATCTCTTTTCGATTTTTAATTCGTTTATACCTTCCGGTAACCTGCCTCACCCAATGTGATACGGAATCGCTATTATTTTACATTTTTAGAACACACTCAAGAACCTCCAGAAGCTAACTAGCTACAAGCTATTTAGTCATTGTTAGCCACTGCTAGCGGCTTTTACCTTTTACCTTCTGCACAGCCAGCCAGTTTTTTTAACCTGGATAATACTCGCCAGTCTAGCTTCCCTGCCCCATCCACCGCTGCCCCCTGGACACTGATCACTTGGCTACATAGTTGATGCATGCTGGACTGTCCATTAATCACGGTACTCCATTCTGCTTGTTTATGTTTTATCTGTCGGCCCCAGCCGCACTCAGGCTCTGTGTGTAGTTAATCCGACCCTCCCTGCCTAGTCAACGCCATTTTACCTGCTGTTGTTGTGCTAGCTGATTAGCTGTTGTTGTCTCATCTACTGTTTTAGCTACTGTTTTAGCTAGCTCTCCCAATTCAACACCTGTGATTACTGTATGCCTCGGTGTCTGTCTCTCTCAAATGTCAATATGCCTTGTATACTGTTGTTCAGGTTAGTTATCATTGTTTTAGTTTACAATGGAGCCCCTAGTTCCACCCTCCATACCCCTGATACCTCCTTTGTCCCACCTCCCACACATGCGGTGACCTCACCCATTACAACCAGCATGTCCAGTGGTACAACCTCTCTCATCATCACCCAGTGCCCGGGCTTACCTCCGCTGTACACGCACCCCACCATACCCCTGTCTGTGCATTATGCCCTGAATATATTCTACCATGCCCAGAAATCTGCTCCTTTTATTCTTTGTCCCCAACGCTCTAGGTGACCAGTTTTGATAGCCTTTAGCCGCACCCTCATTCTACTCCTCCTCTGTTCCGCGGGTGATGTGGAGGTAAACCCAGGCCCTGCATGTCCCCAGGCACCCTCATTTGTTGACTTCTGTGATCGAAAAAGCCTTGGTTTCATGCATGTCAACATCAGAAGCCTAAGTTTGTTTTACTCACTGCTTTAGCACACTCTGCTAACCCTGATGTCCTTGCCGTGTCTGAATCCTGGCTCAGGAAGGCCACCAAAAATTCTGAGATTTCCAAACCCAACTATAACATTTTCCGTCAAGATAGAACTGCCAAAGGGGGAGGAGTTGCAGTCTACTGCAGAGATAGCCTCCAAAGTAATGTCATACTTTCCAGGTCCACACCCAAACAGTTCGAACTCCTAATTTAGAAAATTACTCTCTCCAGAAATAAGTCTCTCACTGTTGCCGCCTGTTACCGACCCCCCTTAGCTCCCAGCTGTGCCCTGGACACCATTTGTGAATTGATCGCCCCCCATCTAGCTTCAGAGTTTGTTCTGTTAGGTGACCTAAACTGGGATATGCTTAACACCCCGGCAGTCCTACAATCTAAGCTAGATGCCCTCAATCTCACACAAATCATCAAGGAACCCACCAGGTACAACCCTAAATCTGTAAACAAGGGCACCCTCATAGACGTCATCCTGACCAACTGGCCCTCCAAATACACCTCCGCTGTCTTCAACCAGGATCTCAGCGATCACTGCCTCATTGCCTGTATCCGCTACGGAGCCGCAGTCAAACGACCACCCCTCATCACTGTCAAACGCTCCTTAAAACACTTCTGTGAGCAGGCCTTTCTAATCGACCTGGCCCGGGTATCCTGGAAGGACATTGATCTCATCCCGTCATTTGAGGATGCCTGGTCATTCTTTAAAAGTAACTTCCTCACCATTTTAGATAAGCATGCTCCGCTGAAAAAATGCAAAACTAAGAACAGATACAGCCCTTGGTTCACTCCAGACCTGACTGCCCTCGACCAGCACAAAAACATCCTGTGGCGGACTGCAATAGCATCGAATAGTCCCCGCGATATGCAACTGTTCAGGGAAGTCAGGAACCAATACACGCAGTCAGTCAGGAAAGCTAAGGCCAGCTTCTTCAGGCAGAAATTTGCATCCTGTAGCTCTAACTCCAAAAAGTTCTGGGACACTGTGAAGTCCATGGAGAACAAGAGCACCTCCTCCTAGCTGCCCACTGCACTGAGGCTAGGTAACACGGTCACCACCGATAAATCCATGATTATCGAGAACTTCAACAAGCATTTCTCAACAGCTGGCCATGCCGTCCGCCTGGCTACTCCAACCTCGGCCAACAGCTCCGCCCCCCCCCGCAGCTACTCGCCCAAGCCTCTCCAGGTTCTCCTTTAACCAAATCCAGATAGCAGATGTTCTGAAAGAGCTGCAAAACCTGGACCCGTACAAATCAGCTGGGCTTGACAATCTGGACCCTCTATTTCTGAAACTATCCGCCGCCATTGTCGCAACCCCTATTACCAGCCTGTTCAACCTCTCTTTCATATCGTCTGAGATCCCCAAGGATTGGAAAGCTGCCACAGTCATCCCCCTCTTCAAAGGGGGAGACACCCTGGACCCAAACTGTTACAGACCTATATCCATCCTGCCCTGCCTATCTAAGGTCTTTGAAAGCCAAGTCAACAAACAGGTCACTGACCATCTCGAATCCCAACGTACCTTCGAAAATCAAATCAAGAGTCGGCTTTCTATTCCCCAACAAAGCCTCCTTCACTCACACCGCCAAACTTACCCTAGTAAAACTGACTATCCTACCGATCCTCGACTTCGGCGATGTCATCTACGAAATAGCTTCCAACACTCTACTCAGCAAACTGGATGCAGTTTATCACAGTGCCATCCATTTTGTCACTAAAGCACCTTATACCACCCACCACTGCAACTTGTATGCTCTAGTCGGCTGGCCCTCGCTACATATTCGTCGCCAGACCCACTGGCTCCAGGTCATCTACAAGTCCATGCTAGGTAAAACTCCGCCTTATCTCAGTTCACTGGTCACGATGGCAACACCCATCCGTAGCACGCGCTCCAGCAGGTGTATCTCACTGATCATCCCTAAAGCCAACACCTCATTTGGCCGCCTTTCGTTCCAGTTCTCTGCTGCCTGTGACTGGAACGAATTGCAAAAATCGCTGAAGTTGGAGACTTTTATCTCCCTCACCAACTTCAAACATCTGCTATCTGAGCAGCTAACCGATCGCTGCAACTGTACATAGTCTATCAGTAAATAGCCCACCCATTTTTACCTACCTCATCCCCATACTGTTTTTATTTATTTACTTTTCTGCTCTTTTGCACACCAATATCTCTACCTGTACATGACCATCTGATCATTTATCACTCCAGTGTTAATCTGCAAAATTGTAATTATTCGCCTACCTCCTCATGCCTTTTGCACACAATGTATATTGACTCCCCTTTTTTTCTACTGTGTTATTGACTTGTTAATTGTTTACTCCATGTGTAACTCTGTGTTGTCTGTTCACACTGTTATGCTTTATCTTGGCCAGGTCGCAGTTGCAAATGAGAACTTGTTCTCAACTAGCCTACCTGGTTAAATAAAGGTGAAATAAAAATAAAAAATAATAATCCAGCCGCTGTGTCAGATTTCAAAAAGGCTTTATGGTGAAAGCAGACCATGCGATTATCTGAGGACAGCGCCCCGCATACAAACACATTAAAATAATTTTTCAACCAGGCAGGTGTGACACAAAAGTCAGAAATAGACATATAATAAATGCCTTACCTTTGAAGATCTTCTTTTTGCAATCCCAGAAATGGTGCCAGAGGAGATGGCTGCCGATTTACGGTCTCCTAACCAATTGTTATGTGTTTTTTTCACGATATTTGTAAATTATTTTGTACACAATATTTCTGCAACAATATTTTACAGCAGAAGAGCTTCTAGATATCAGGACAGCGATCACTCACCTCAGATTAGACAAAGATTCTTTCAACAACAACAACAACAACAACAGCAGCAAGCAGGACTCACACGATATTCTCCAAACACCCCACAGGGCAGACATCCCAATTATTCGCAAAAGGAAGCAACGCAGAGAAAGAATAGAATGCCTTGTTCGGACCCGCAGAAGGCAACTAGGAAAGTTGCCGTTACCGTCAATATTACTCGCCAACGTGCAATCATTGGACAAAAAACTAGACGAGGTACGATCATGAATATCCTACCAACGGGACATCAAAAACTGTAGTATCCTATGTTTCACGGAATCGTGGCTGAATGACGACATGGCTATTCAGCTAGCGGGATACATGCTGCACCGGCAGGATAGAACAGCACACTCCGGTAAGACCAGGTGGGGGGGGGGCGGTCTGTGCATATTTGTAAACAACAGCTGGTGCATGAAATCTAAGGAACTCTCTAGATTTTGCTCGCCTGAAGTAGAGTATATTACGATAACCTGCCGGCCACACCACTTGCCTAGAGAGTTCTCAGTGATACTTTTCGTGGCTTTTTATTTGCCACCGCAAATGGCGGATCCTGGCTGAATGGCGGCTCTGGCAGATCCTGGCTGAATGGCGGCTCTGGCAGATCCTGGCTGAATGGCGGCTCTGGCGGATCCTGGCTGACTGGCGGCTCTGGCGGATCCTGGCTGACTGGCCGCTCTGGCGGATCCTGGCGGCTCTGGCAGATCCTGGCTGAATGGCGGCTCTGGAAGATCCTGGCTGACTGGCCGCTCTGGCAGATCCTGGCTGAATGGCGGCTCTGGAAGATCCTGGCTGACTGGCCGCTCTGGCGGATCCTGGCTGAATGGCGGCTCTGGCAGATCCTGGCTGAATGGCGGCTCTGGCAGATCCTGGCTGACTGGCGGCTCTGGAAGATCCTGGCTGACTGGCGGCTCTGGAAGATCCTGGCGGACTGGCGGCTCTGACGGCTTCATGCTGACTGGCGGCTCTGACGGCTCCATGCTGACTGGCGGCTCTATGCTGACTGGCGGCTCTGGCGGCTCATGACAGACAGTAGACTCTAGCGGCTCTGGACTAGCGGCTCTGGACAGACGGGAGACTCTAGCGGCTCTGGACAGACGGCAGACTCTAGCGGCTCTGGACAGACGGCAGACTCTAGCGGCTCTGGACAGACGGCAGACTCTAGCGGCTCTGGACAGACGGCAGACTCTAGCGGCTCTGGACAGACGGGAGTCTCTAGCGGCTCTGGGCAGACGGGCAGCTCAGGCGGCGCTGGGCAGACAGACAGCAAAACAAGCATTTGTGTAACAGCTAGCACAGCTAGCGTAGCATTTAGCATTAGCATTAGCAGGCAACATTTTCACAAAAACCAGAAAATCATTAAAATAAAATCATTACCTTTGAAGAACTTCAGATGTTTTCAATGAGGAGACTCTCAGTTAGATAGCAAATTCTCAGTTTTTCCTGAAAGATTATTTGTTTAGGAGAAATCGCTCCGTTTGGTGCGTCACGTTTAGCTACGAAAAAAACCTGTATCCAGGAGTGTAATTATCCCCGCAGCTCATTAGCATAACACAATGTTAACTATTCATGAAAATCGCAAATGAAATTAAATTAATATGCTAGCTCTCAAGCTTAGCCTTTTGTTAACAACACTGTCATCTCAGATTTTGAAAATATGCTTCTCAACCATCGCAAAATAAGCATTTGTGTAACAGCTAGCGCGGCTAGCGTAGCATTTAGCGTTAGCATCAGCAGACAACATATTCACAAAAACCAGAAAATCATTCAAATAAAATCATTACCTTTGAAGAACTTCAGATGTTTTCAATGAGGAGACTCAGTTAGATAGCAAATGCTCAGTTTTTCCTGAAAGATTATTTGTTTAGGAGAAATTGCTCCGTTTGGTGCGTCACGTTTGGCTACCAAAAAAACACGAAAATTCAGTCTTCAAAACGCCGAACTTTTTTCCAAATTAACTCCATAATATCGACTGAAACATGGTAAACGTTGTTTAGAATCAATCCTCAAGGTGTTTTTCACATATCTCTTCATGATATATCGTTCGTTGAAAGCCTCCTCTCTCCTCTCAATCACTGGATGACTGCGTGCAGCTTGTAGATTACGCACCAATTTAGACAAAGGACACCGGGCGGACCCCTGGTAAATGTAGTCTCTTATGGCCAATCTTCCAATGATATGCCTACAAATATGTCACAATGCTGCAGACACCTTGGAGAAACGATAGAAAGGGCAGGCTCATTCCCGGCGCATTCACAGCCATATAAGGAGACAATGGGAAACAGAGCTTCAAAAATTCTGCCCATTTCCTGGTTGAAGTTTCATCTTGGTTTCGCCTGTAGCATGAGTTCTGTGGCACTCACAGATAATATCTTTGCAGTTTTGGAAACGTTAGAGTGTTTTCTTTCAACACAATACAACACTACACAAGACAACACTACAAAATGCAACACTACACAAGGTAATACACCACAAGGGAACACAAAACTACACTAAGTTGTGTTTCCTTGTGTAGTGTTGAGTTGTGTTGTGTTGCCATGTGTTGTGTAGTGTTGTGTTACCTTGTGTAGTGATAGTGTAGAGTAGGTTTGTGTTGCCTTGTGTAGTCTTGTGTAGTGTTATGTTACCTTGTGTGGTGTATTGTGGTGGTAGTGTAGTGTTGTGTAATGTAGTGTTCTGTAGTGTTATGGTAGTGTAGTGTGGTGTGGTGTTGTGTAATACAGTGGTCGTGTAGTGCTGTGTTGTGTTGTGTAGTGTTATGTTGCATTGTGCTGTGTGGTGTTGCCTTGTCTAGTTTAGTGTTGTGTTGCCTTGTCTAGTTTAGTGTTGTGTTGTGTTGCCTGGTGTTGTGTTGTGTTGCCTTGTCTAATTTAGTGTTGTGTTGTGTTGCCTTGTGTTGCCTTGTCTAATGTAGTGTTGTGTTGGGTTGTGTTGCCTTGTGTTGTGTTGCCTTGTCTAATTTAGTGCTGTGTTGCCTTGTCTAGTATTGTGTTGTGTTGTGTTGTGTTGCCATGTCTAGTTTAGTGTTGTCTAGTTTAGTGTTGTGTTGTGTTGCCTTGTGTTGTGTTGCCTAGTCTAATTTAGTGTTGTGTTGTGTTGCCATGTCTAGTTTAGTGTTGTGTTGCCTTGTCTAGTTTAGTGTTGTGTTGCCTTGTCTAGTTTAGTGTAGTGTTGTGTGGACTTTTCTAGTTTAGTGTAGCGTTGTGTTGCCTTGTCTAGTTTAGTGTTGTGTTGCCTTGTGTTGTGTTGCCTTGTGAAGTTTAGTTTGGTGCTATGTTGCCTTGTGTTGTGTTGCCTTGTCAAGTTTAGTTTAGTGTTGTGTTGCCTTGTGTTGTGTTGTGTTGCCTTGTTTAACTTAGTCTTGTGTTGTGTTGCGTTGTGATGTGTTGCCTTGTCTAGCTTAGTGTTGTGTTGTGTTGCCTTGTGTTGCCTTGTGTTGCCTTGTCTAGTTTAGTGTTGTCTTGTGTAGTGCTGTGTTGTGTTGTTTAGTGTTTTTTAGTATTATTATTATTATTTAACCTTTATTTAACTAGGCAAGTCAAATCAAATGTATTGAAAAAGCCCTTCGTACATCAGCTGATATCTAAAAGTGCTGTACAGAAACCCAGCCTAAAACCCCAAACAGCAATCAATGCAGGTGTAGAAGCACGGTGGCTAGGAAAAACTTCCTAGAAAAGCCAAAACCTAGGAAGAAAGTATTCAAGTATTTTGTCATCTTCAAACATTCAGTATGTGACTCTATAACATATCAACTTATACTTTTCTACATTTAGACATGTTATGCTGTCATAAGAATATACATTTGACATGTTAAGCTGTCATAAGAATATACATTTGACATGTTAAGCTGTCAGCTAGAACTTGTGAATGAAAGCTGGCATTGGAGGCTGGCAGTGTTAGACTATGATTCATAACTTTTTGATGCATACTATGTGAAATATAAAAGTTCAAGAGAGAAGTCTATCAATTTTTCCATAAGACATCCATGACATCTGCTTCTGTCATGACCCAACTACAAACCATGCACTTCCACCTCTGTTCCAGCTCCGAGACAGGATTGTGTCGAGGCACAGATCTGGGAAAGGGGACCAAAAAATGTCTGCAGCATTGAAGGTCCCCAGAACACAACACATCATTCTTAAATGGAAGAAGTTTGGAAACACCAAGACTCTTCCTAGAGCTGGCCGCCCTGGCCAAACTGAGCAATCAGAGGTGAAGGGCCTTAGTCAGAGAGTTGACCAAAAACCTAATGGTCACTTTGGCAAAGCTCCAGAGTTCCTCTGTGAAGATGGGAGAACCTTCCAGAAAGTACAACCGTCTCTGTTGCACTCCACCAATCAGGCCTTTATGGTAGAGTGGCCAGACAGAAGCCACTCCTCATTAAAAGATACATGACAGCCCACTTGGAGTTTGCAAAAAGGCACCTAAACGACTCTCAGATCATGAGAAACAAGATGATCTGGTCTGATGAAACCAAGATGGGACTCTTTGGCCTGAATGCCAAGCGTCACATCTGGAAGAAACCTGGCACCATCCCACCAGTGAAGCATATTGAAGGAAGCATCATGCTGTGGGTATGTTTTTCAGTGGCAGGGACTGGGAGACTAGTCAGGATGAAGGCAAAGATGAAAGGAGCAAAGTACAGAGAAATCTTTGATCTGCTCCAGAGCGCTCAGGACCACAGACTGGGTCAAAGGTTTACCTTCCAACAGGACATTGACCCTAAGGTAAGAAATGCAGGAGTGGCTTTGGGAAAAGTCCCTGAATGTCCTTGAGTGGCTCAGCCAGAGCCCGGACTTGAACCCAATCGAATATCTCTGGAGAGATCTGAAAATAGCTTTGCAGCAACGCTCCCTATCTAACCTGACCGAGCTTGAGTGGATCTGCAGAGAAGAAAGGGAGAAACTCCCCAAATACAGGTGTGTGCCAAGCTTGTACCCAAGAAGACTCAAGACTGTAATCGTTGCCAAAGGTTACTTATCTATATTTTATATTTCATTTTTTTATTTGCAAAAATGTCTTAAAACTGTTTTTGCTTTGTCATAATGGAGTATTGTGTGCAGATTGATGAGGGGAAAAAACGTGTTAAGCAATTGTAGAGTAAGGCTGTAATGTAACAAAATGTGGAAAAAGTCAAGGGGTCTGAATAATTTCTGAATGCACTGTATATACTGAACAAAAATATAAACGCAACATACAGTTCATATGAGGAAATCAGTCAATTGAAATAAATTCATTAAGCCTTAATCTATGGATTTCACATTAAATATATGTGTCATGTAGCTAGGAGTGGTGGGTGCGGAGTCAGGCGCAGAGAGTAGAGGTTTAGGGTAAACCGTATTTATTCCGGTAAGTATGGTCACGCCAAAAACAGACGAAAATAAAGACCGACCCAAACAGGACAGAGAACAAGCCCGCACAAAAGCAGGCGGGCGTAGAAGGCTTAAAAATCCCTGAAACAAACCCCAACCAAGAAACAGGCGAAACCAATACAGACATAACCAACAGAAAAAGAAAAGGTAATCGGTGGCAGCTAGTAGACAGGTGACTTTGACCGCCGAGCGTCGCCCGAACAGGAAGAGGAGCCACTTTCGGTGGAAGTCGTGACAATCCGCATATGTTGGTCCTTAAAAAGACTTGTCCTCACAATGGGCCTCAAAATGTTGTCATACTATTTTTGTGCATTCAAATTGCCATCGATAAAATGCAAATGTGTTCATTGTCCGTAGCTTATGCCTGCCCAGAACATACTGTAAGCCCACCGCCACAATGGGGCACTCTGTTCACAACGTTGACATCAGCAAAACGCTTGCCCACACGACACCATACATGTAGTCCGCGGTTGTGAGGCCGGTTGGACGTACTGACAAATTCTCTATAACGATGTTAGCCTTTCTAGCGCAGGGGTTGCGCTAGCGTAACTCGACAACATTCCGCTGAAAAGGCAGTGCGCAAAATTCTAAAATATTATTTTGTAATATGTAACTTTCACACATTAACAAGTCCAATACAGCAAATGAAAGATAAACATCTAGTTAATCTACCGTCATCCAATTTAAAAAATGCTTTACAGCTAAAGTACAACATATGATTATGTTAGGTCATAGCCAAGTAAAAAAAAACACACAGCCATTTTTCCAGCCAAATATAGGAGTGACAAAAAGCAGAAATATAGATAAAATGAATCACTAACCTTTGATGATCTTCATCAGATGACACTCATAGGACATCATGTTACACAATACATGTATGTGTTGCTCGATAATGTGCATATTTATATCCAAAGATCTCAGTTTACATTGGTGCCTTACGTGCAGTAATGTTTTGATTCCAGTGATTTTGCAGAAATACTCAAAATAAACATTGATAAGGGACTTCATACAGACAAAAACTCGAAGAGTTCCGTTGCAGTCCTTTAGAAACATGTCAAACAATGTATGGAATCAATCTTTCGGATGTTTTTAACATAAAACATCAATAATATTCCAACCGAAGAATTCCTTCGGGAGCGCGCGTCATGAGACCAAGGCTCTCTGCCAGAGCACTAACTCAAAGAGGTCTCATGAGCCCCTCCTTTATAGTAGAATCCTCAAACCAGTTTCTAAAGATGGTTGGCATCTAGTGGAAGCTCTAGGTAGTGCAACCTCATCCATATCTCAATGTGTATTTGGTAGGCCAAGCATTGAAAAACTACAAACCTCAGATGTCCCACATCCTGGTTGGATTTTTCTCAGGTTTTCGCCTGCCATATGAGTTCTGTTATACTCGCAGACATCATTCAAACAGTTTTAGAAACTTCAGAGCGTTTTCTATCCAATACTAATAATAATATGCATATATTAGCATCTGGGACAGAGTAGGAGGCAGTTCACTCTGGGCACGCAATTCATCCAAAAGTGAAAATGCTGCCCCCTATCCCAAAAAACTCCATGTGTAAATCTGTGTCGTTGTATGTGTCGAACTGCTTTGCTTTATCTTGGCCAGGTCGCAATTGTAAATGAGAACTTGTTCTCAACTTGCCTACCTGGTTAAATAAAGGTGAAATAAAAATAAATAAAAAATAAAAAAAGGTTCAGGGAGGGGCGACATATGTTAGATAAATGTCAAGATTTTGTACAAGCTGGTGATCGATAAAATGACCCACTGCTCCCGAATCTATCAAGGCATCTACGTACTACAGCTACTACTACTACTACTACCACTGCTACTATTGCTATGACCACTATTGCTACTATTCCTGCCACCTCTACTACTACTACTACTGATGCTACTGCTACTACAGTTACTACTACTACCACTACTACTGCTGATACTACTTGTACTACTATTACTACTCCTACTACCACTACCATTACTATTACTATGACTACTACCACTGTTATTATGTCTACTGCTACAGTTACTACTACTACCACTACTGCTGCTAATACAACTACTACCACTACTGCTACTACTACTACTACTACTACTATTACAACAACTACTACTGCTATTATTGTTACTACTCCTGCCAGTGCTACTACTATTACTACTACTACTACTATTGCTGTTGCTGCTACTATTACTATTAGTATTTCTACTACTACCACTATTATTCTTACTATTACTACAGTTACTACAACTACTGCTGCTACTACAGATACTACTACTACTACGACCACTATTATTCTTACTACTACTACAGTTACTACTACCACTGCTACTATTGTTATGACTACTATTGCTACTATTCCTGCCACCTCTTCTTCTACTACTACTACTACTACTACTACTACTACTACTACTGCCACTACAGTTACTACGACTACCACTACTACTGCTGATACTACTTGTACTACTATTACTACTCCTACTACCACTACTATTACTACGACTACTACCACTGTTATTATTTCTACTGCTACAGTTACTACTACTACCACTACTGCTGCTAATACAACTACTACCACTACTGCTACTACTACTATTACAACAACTACTACTGCTATTATTGTTACTACTCCTGCCAGTGCTACTACTATTACTACTACTACTACTATTGCTGTTGCTGCTACTATTACAATTAGTATTTCTACTACTACCACTATTATTCTTACTACTACTACAGTTACTACAACTACTGCTGCGACTACAGATACTACTACGACCACTATTATTCTTACTACTACTACAGTTACTACCACTACCACTACTTCTGCTACTACAGATACTACTACTACTACAGCTGCTATTGCTGCTGCTACTACTACAACTATTGCTACTACTAGTACTACTACTACTACTATTGCTACTACTACTACTACTATTGCTACTACTACTACTACTGCTACTACTACTACTTCTACTTGTTCAACTACTACTACTACTGCTGCTACTACTACTACTACTACAGCTACTACTATTGCTATTGCTATTGCTGCTACTACTACTACTACAGCTGCTGCAAGGGAAAGGGGGATATCTAGTGTGTTGTACAACTGAATGCATACAACTGAAATGTGCTTTCCACATTAAACCCAACCCTCGAATCAGAGAGGTGTGGGGGCTGCCATAATCACATCCACGCCTCTCGGCACCAGGGGAACAGTGGGTTAACTGCTTTGATCCAGCAGCCCAATGCTGTAACCACTAGGCTACCTGCTGCTACTACAGCTACTACTAATACTACCATTTCTACTGCTATTACTACTTTTACTACTACAACTTCTACAGTCGTGGCCAAAAGTTTTGAGAATTACACAAATATTCATTTTCAAAGTCTGCTGCCTCAGTTTGTTTGATGGCAATTTGCATATACTCTAGAATGTTACGAAGAGTGATAAGATGAATTGCAATTAATTGCAAAGTCCCTCTTTGCCATGCAAATGAACTGAATCCAAAAAATAACATTTCCACTGTATTTCAGCCCTACCACAATAGGACCACAGGTGTGAGTGTTGATAAGGACAAGTCTGGAGATCACTCTGTCATGCTGATTGAGTTTGAATAACAGACTGGAAGCCTCAAAATGAGGGTGGTGCTTGGAATCATTGTTCTTCCTCTGTCAACCATGGTTACCAGCAAGGAAACATGTGTCATCATCATTGCTTTGCCAAAAAGGGCTTCACTTAGCAAGGATATTGCTGCCAGTAAGATTGCACTTAAATCAACCATTTACCGATCATCAAGAACTTCAAGGAGAGCGGTTCAATTGTTGTGAATTCAGGGCACCCAGGAAAGTCCAGAAAGCGCCAGGACTGTCTCCTAAAGTTGATTCAGCTGCTGGATCATGGCACCACCAGTACAGAGCTTGCTCAGGAATGGCAGCAGGCAGGTGTAAGTGCATCTGCATGCACAGTGAGGCGAAGACTTTTGTAGGATGGCCTGTGTCAAGAAGGACAGCAAAGAAGCCACTTCTCTCCAAGGAAAACATCAGGGACCGACTGATATTCTGCAAAAGGTACAGGAATTGGACTGCTAAGGACTGGGTAAAGTCATTTTCTCTGATGAATCCCCTTTACAATTGTTTAGGACATCCGGAAAAAAGCTTGTCCGGAGAAGACAAGGTGAGCGCCACCATCAGTCCTGTGTCATGCCAACAGTAAAGCATCCTTAGACCATTCATGTGTGGGGTTGCTTCTCAGCCAAGGGAGTGGGCTCACTCACAATTTTGCCTAAGAACACAGCCATGAATAGAAAATGGTACCAACACTTCTTCCGAGAGCACCTTCTCCCAACCATCCAGGAACAGTTTGGTGACGAACAATGCCTTTTCCAGCATGATGGAGCACCTTGCCATAAGGGGAACAAAACATAAATATTTTGGGTGCATGGCCAGGAGAATGCCCTTAATCCCATTGAGAACTTGTGGTCAATCCTCAAGAGGGATGGACAAACAAAAACCCACAAATTCTGACAAACTCCAAGCATTGATTATGCAAGAATGGGCTTGCAGAGGTCTTGAAAAAGAAGGGTCAACACTGCAAATATTGACTCTTTGCATCAACTTCATGTAATTGTCAATAAAAGTATTTGACACTTATGAAATGCTTGTAATTATATTTCAGTATTACATAGTAACATCTGACAAAAATATCTAAAGACACTGAGGCAGCAGACTTTGTGAAAAGTAATATTTGTGTCGTTCTCAAAATGTTTTGCCACGACTATACTACTGCTGCCACTACTACTACTACTACTACTACTACTACTACTACTACTACTACTACTACTACTACTACTACTACTACTACTACTGCTCCTGTGCTGCTGCTGCTACTACTACTACCACTATTACTAATGTTACTACTACTGTTACTACTACTGTTACTACTACTACCACTACTACTACCACTATTACTGCTATTACTGCAACTACTACTGCTACTGCTGCTATTATTGCTACCATTACTACTACTGCTACTACTGCTAATACTATTACTACTACGATTACTACTGCTCCTACTACTATTACTACTACTATTGCTAATACTATTACTGCTACTAAATCAAATCAAATTGTATTTTTCACATATACATGGTTAGCAGATGTTAATGCAAGTGTAGCGAAATGCTTGTGCTTCTAGTTCAGACAATGCTGTAATATCCAATGAGTATTCTAACCTACCAATTTCACAACAATTACCTTATACACACAAGTGTAAAGGAATGAATAAGAATATGTACATAAAAATATATGAATGAGTGATGGTATAGAACGGCATAGGAAAGATGCAGTAGATGGTATAGAGTACAGTATATACATATGAGATGAGTAATGTAGGGTATGTAAACATATAAAGTGGCATTGTTTAAAGTGGCTAGTGATACATTTATAACATACATTTTTCAATTATTAAAGTGGCTGGAGTTGAGTCAGTATGTTGGCAGCAGCCACTGTTAGTGATGGCTGTTTAACAGTCTGATGGCCTTGAGATAGAAGCTGTTTTTCAGTCTCTCGGTCCCAGCTTTGATGCACCTGT